>NC_088402.1:91028097-91043097 GCF_034236695.1 Oncorhynchus nerka | reverse complement strand
CTATATACAGGGTCAGTAGTTATATACAGGGACAGTTCCAGGGTCAGTAGCTATATACAGGGTCAGTAGCTATATACAGGGTCAGTAGTTATATACAGGGTCAGTAGTTATATACAGGGTCAGTAGATATATACAGGGACAGTTCCAGGGTCAGTAGCTATATACAGGGTCAGTAGTTATATACAGGGTCAGTAGTTATATACAGAGTCAGTAGCTATATACAGGGTCAGTAGTTATATACAGGGTCAGTAGTTATATACAGGGACAGTTCCAGGGTCAGTAGTTATATACAGGGACAGTGCCAGGGTCAGTAGATATATACAGGGACAGTTCCAGGGTCAGTAGCTATATACAGGGTCAGTAGTTATATACAGGGTCAGTAGTTATATACAGGGACAGTGCCAGGGTCAGTAGATATATACAGGGACAGTTCCAGGGTCAGTAGCTATATACAGGGTCAGTAGCTATATACAGGGTCAGTAGCTATATACAGGGTCAGTAGTTATATACAGGGTCAGTAGTTATATACAGGGACAGTAGCTATATACAGGGTCAGTTCCATGGTCAGTAGCTATATACAGGGTCAGTTCCATGGTCAGTAGCTATTGTCGTGTCTTTGGCTATGCAGGATTAATTGATAAGACCTGCTATTCTGTAAAATTATTTCTCCGTAATTAATATCACCTGATTGTGCTAATCATGTAAATGTAATTAACTAGAGAGTCGGGCACCACAAAATAATATTTATAGAGCTGTTATCTTCCGAATAAACTCTTAAAGACCTAGTAATATTTTACATCCATAGCAGTCAACATTAATCTTCATCTTACTTCAGTCTCATCTGAAAGTTGGTAAATTCTTGGTTATCTGCAAGAACCCTGGCTAACAATTTGAATCAGCAATACAAAATTGGGTTTAATAATTATTTATTTACTAAATACCTAACTTGGGTCCAGCGCAGAGTGGTGAATGCATACTTTAACATTGGGTCACGTAAACAAAACAAACAAACTAACTAACAAGACGAACATGACGCTATTGAAACTCTGTGCAAACATGCAACATAACATAGACAATAACCCACCAACCACAATACAAAACAGGCTACCTAAATATGGTTCCCAATCAGAGATAACGACAAACACCTGCCACTGATTGAGAACCATATCAGGCCAAAACACATAGAAACAGACTAACTAGACATGCAACATAGAATGCCCACTCATATCACACCCTGACCAAACAAAACATAGAAACAAACAACGCAAATAATCGTCAGTGTGACATAACTAATCACACAGAATTCACATACAGAAAGAATGAATTATACCTGGATAATTCTCTACGTCATAGAAAAACGTCCCTCGCGGGCAGAACAGATATGACAGCTTGTTACACAAAGGAAGAGGGGCGGGGTTTGAGTGAAAGACCAGGAAGACAGGAGCAAAGGGGAAGCTGCCGTAAATACAGTATCTTATCCAGAGCAGATATGACAGCTGGTTACACAAAGAACGGGGGTTGTGTTTAGTGAAAGAGCCGGAAGACTGAGGAACACAGGGAGAAGCTGTGCTATCGTAAATAAAGTATCTTGTGCATTCTAAATTACCGCCCATTTGGAAAAGGAAAATGCAATAAATATTTACTCTGAGCTGCGTTTCAGTAGGTTGGTGGTAGATGAAAGACCTTGTTGCCAAACCGAGTCCTCTGTCCTTTGAAGAATGTCTCTGGTGGTCACTTGGATAAGTTGTAGTAACGTCGTTGTGTGGTAGATGGGATACTCTGTCTCTTCCTTTCCTAACCTGCGTTTGCAGCTGCGGTCGCTAACTCAACTCAACACTTCTGTCGTGAATAAGAGTTCAAAGTTCATACCATTCGCAACCAAAGCTCACGCTGATGTTCGTTCTGTAGTTTTATCTGAACCATTCTGACATAGGATCATCATCTTCACGTCCTCGGAACAGGACGTGTGTAGTCATCAAGGGATTATTTAGGAAGGAAAAGGAGTGTTTGAAAAGTTTATAGCCCTCGTCCCTTCACAGGAGCAGAGCCCTGATTGAGCAGAGCCCTAATCTTATGAAAATCCAAATCTCACATTTTAGAAGCTAAAATCACATTCCATCCCATCAAAAATAATTTCATATTCAAACAATTAAATTGATCAACAATTCCATGTGAATCCGATAACTCTGATGTGTAGACTTTCCACTGTAGAGTTTATGTCATCCTATCATTGATGAGAATGTCTCCGATGACAACCGAATTCATTAAGTACCACTGCATATGTTCAATTGTTCGGATTACCAGAATATAGTTCATTTCCCCCCACCTTCTGATGTTCTGTTATGCAGATGAGTAAGGACCCAACAGCGATTCAACAGAAACAGAGTCTTTTAATGTCCAAACAGGGAAAACATAAATCCTCAATCTTTACAGGAGATGTCCAAACAGGGAAAACATAAATCCTCTATCTTTGCAGGAGAGTCCTCCTTCTAGTAGTAGAGGAGAATTGCAGGGCTAGCGGCAACCGACTGCAGGTCCCTCTGGGTAGGCGCGGGCCGTAGAGGACAGAGACACCTGCTCACACGCAGCATCTGAAGAAGAGGCAGATTACGACAGGACGGGACAAGGGCAAAGCAAACAAGAATCCGACAAGGACAGAAGCAGAAACAGAGAGAGAAATAGAGACTTAATCAGAGGGCAAAAGAGGGGACAGGTGTGAGAGAGTAAACGAGGTTTTAGGAGAATGAGGAACAGCTGGGAGCAGGAACGGAACGATAGCGAGAGAGAGTAACCAATACGACCAGCAGGGGAAACGAAGAGAAGGGAAAGCACAGGGACAAGACATAACATGACAGTACCCCCACTCACCGAGCGCCTCCTGGCGCACTCGAGGAGGAAACCTGGCGGCAACGGAGGAAATCATCGATCAGCGAACGGTCCAGCACGCCCCGAGATGGAACCCAACTCCTTTCCTCAGGACCGTAACCCTCCCAATCCACTAGGTACTGATGACCACGGCCCCGAGGACGCATGTCCATAATCTTCCGAACCCTGTAGATAGGTGCGCCTGACAAGGACGGGGGAAGACAAGAAAAGGCTTGACACAGGAGACATGGAAGACCACGCGACGAAGATGTCGCGGAAAAGAAGTCGCACTGCGACAGGATTAACACCTGAGAAATACAAACCAATGAACCGCTTGGTCAACTTGCGAAAGCTGTCATAAGGGGAAGGTTACGAGTGGAGAGCCATACTCTCTGACCGCGACAATACCTAGGACTCTTAGTCCTACGCTTATTAGCGGCTCTCACAGTCTGCGCCCTATAACGGCAAAGTGCAGACCTGACCCTCCTCCAGGTGCGCTCACAACGTTGGACAAAAGCCTGAGCGGAGGGGACGCTGGACTCGGCGAGCAACGAGAACAGAGGAGGCTGGTACCCGAGGCTACTCTGAAAAGGAGATAGCCCGGTCGCAGACGAAGGAAGCGAGTTGTGAGCGTATTCTGCCCAGGGGAGCTGTTCTGCCCAAGACGCAGGGTTTCGAAAAGAAAGACTGCGTAAGATGCGACCAATCGTCTGATTGGCCCGTTCTGCTTGACCGTTAGACTGGGGGTGAAAACCGGAAGAGAGACTGAAAGCCCCAATCAAACGGCAAAACTCCCTCCAAAATTGAGACGTGAATTGCGGACCCCTGTCCGAAACGGCGTCTGACGGAAGGCCATGAATTCTGAAAACATTCTCAATGATGATTTGTGCCGTCTCTTTAGCAGAAGGGAGTTTAGCGAGGGAATAAAATGAGCACCTTAGAGAACCTGACAACCGTTAGAATAACAGTCTTCCCCGCTGACGAAGGAAGACCGGTAATAAAGTCTAAGGCGATGTGAGACCACGGTCGAGAGGGAATGGAAAGCGGTCTGAGACGGCCGGCAGGAGGAGAGTTACCGGACTTAGTCTGCGCGCAGTCCGAACAAGCAGCCACGAAACAGTGTCACGCTCCTGAGTGGGCCACCAGAAACGCTGGCGAATAGAAGCAAGCGTACCCCAACAGGGATGGCCGGCTAACTTGGCAGAGTGAGCCCACTGAAGAACGGCCAGACGAGTAGGAACGGATAAGGTTCCTAGGACAAGCGCGCCGACGGAAAGTGCTTGCTTTACCTGCCTCTCAATTCCCAGACAGTCAACCCGACAACACGCCCTCAGGGAGAATCCCCTCGGGGTCGGTGGAGGCTACTGAAGAACTGAAGAGACGGGACAAAGCATCAGGCTTGGTGTTCTTTGAGCCCGGACGATAAGAAATAACCTGACCAAACGAGCGAAAAACAGCGCCCACAGCCTGAGCATTAAGTCGTTTGGCAGAACGGATGTACTCAAGGTTCTTATGGTCAGTCCAAACGACAAAAAGGAACGGTCTTAACCACTGTCGCATTCGCCTAGGGCTAAGCGGATGGCGAGCAGTTCGACATCATAGTTACGTTCCGACGGCGACAGGCGATTAACGCGCAAGGATGGACCTTATCGTCAGAATGGGAGCGCTGGGACAGAATGGCTCCCACGCCCACCTCTGACGCCTGCCAACCTCGACAATGAACTGTCTAGAGACGTCAGGTGTAACAAGGATAGGAGCGGATGTAAAACGCTTCTTGAAGATCAAAAGCTCCCTGAAACGGACCACTTAAAGCACGTCTTGACAGAAGTAAGGGCTGTGAGAGGAGCTGCCACCTGACCGAAATTACGAATGAAACGACGATAGAAATTAAACCGAGAAAGCGCTGCAGCTCGACACGTGACTTAGGGACGGGCCAATCACTGACAGCTTGGACCTTAGCGGAATCCATCTGAATGCCTTCAGCGGAAATAACAGAACCGAGAAATGTGACGGAAGACACATGAAAAGCGCACTTCTCAGCCTTCACATAAAGACAATTCTCTAAAAGGCGCTGGAGGACACGTTTCGTGCTGAACATGAATCTGGAGTGGTAGGTGAAAAAATCAGGATATCGTCAAGGTAAACAAAAACAAAGATGTTCAGCATGTCTCTCAGTACATCATTCACTAATGCCTGAAAGACAGCTGGAGCGTTAGCGAGACCGAACGGCAGAACCCGGTATTCAAAATGCCCTAACGGAGTGTTAAACGCCGTTTTCCACTCGTCCCCTCCCTGATGCGCACGAGATGGTAAGCGTTACGAAGGTCCAACTTAGTGAAAAACCTGGCTCCCTGCAGGATCTCGAAGGCTGAAGACATAAAGCGGATAACGATTCTTAACCGTTATGTCATTCAGCCCTCGATAATCCACGCAGGGGCGCAGGGTCCCGTCTTTTTCTTAACAAAAAAAAACCCGCTCCGGGGGGAGAGGAGGAAGGGACTACGGTACCGGAGCTACAGACAAATAATCTTCGAGAGCCTTACGTTCGGGAGCCGACAGAGAATATAGTCTACCCCGGGGGAGTGGTACCCGGAAAGAGATCTATACTACAATCATACGACCGGTGAGGAGGAAGGGAGGTGGCCCTGGACCGACTGAAGACCGTGCGCAGATCATGATATTCCTCCGGCACCCTGTCAAATCACCAGGCTCCTCCTGTGAAGAGGGGGCAGAAGAAACAGGAGGGATAGCAGACATTAAACATTTCACATGACAAGAGACGTTCCAGGAGAGGATAGAATTACTTGACCAATTAATAGAAGGATTATGACACACTAGCCAGGGATGGCCCAAAACAACAGGTGAAAAAGGTGAACGAAAAATCAAAAAAGAAATGGTTTCGCTATGATTACCAGAGACAGTGAGGGTTAAAGGTAGCGTTTCACGCTGAATACTGGGGAGAGGACTACCATCCAAGGCGAACATGGCCGTGGGCTCCCTAACTGTCTGAGAGGAATGTCATGTTCCGAGCCCAGGCTTCGTCCATAAAACAGCCCTCCGCCCCAGAGTCTATCAAGGCACTGCAGGAAGCTGCCGAACCGGTCCAGCGTAGATGGACCGACAAGGTAGTACAGGATCTTGAAGGAGAGACCTGAGTAGTAGCGCTCACCAGTAGCCCTCCGCTTACTGATGAGCTCTGGCTTTTACTGGACATGAAATGACAAAATGACCAGCGGAACCGCAATAGAGACAGAGGCGGTTGGTGATTCTCCGTTCCCTCTCCTTAGTCGAGATGCGAATACCCCCAGCTGCATGGGCTCAGCACCTGAGCCACTGGAGGAAGATGGTAGTGATGCGGAGAGGGGGAAACGGATAACGCGAGCTCTCTTCCACGAGCTCGGTGACGAAGATCTACCCGTCGTTCTATCCGAATAGCGAGTTCAATCAAAGAATCCACGCTGGAAGGAACCTCCCGGAGAGAATCTCATCCTTTACCTCCGCGTGGAGACCCTCCAGAAAACGAGCGAGCAACGCCGGCTTTCCAGTCACTGGAGGCAGCAAGAGTGCGAAACTCTAATAGAGTAGTCCGTTATGGATCGATTCCCTTGACATAGGGAAGACAGGGCCCTGGAAGCTTTTTCCCAAAAACTGAACGATCAAAACCCGTATCATCTCCTCCTTAAAGTTCTGATACTGGTTAGTACACTCAGCCCTTCCTCCCAGATTGCCGTGCCCCACTCACGAGCCCGTCCTGTAAGGAGAGATATGACGTAGGCGAACAAGCTGTACCCCTGGAGTACGTGTTGGGCTGGAGAGAGAACACAATATCACACTGGGTGAGGAACGAGCGGCATTCAGTAGGCTCCCAGAGTAACACGGTGGGTTATTAATTCTGGGCCCGGAGACTCGGAAGCCCTGGAAGTAGCCGTGGATCAAGGCGGAGATTGTGAATATGTTTCGAAAGGTCGGAGACTTGGGCGGCCAGGGTCTCAACGGCATGTCGAGCAGCAGACAATTCCTGCTCGTGTCTGCCTAGCATCGCTCCCTGGATCTCGACGGCTGAGTAGAGAGGATCCGAAGTCGCTGGGTCCATTCTTTGGTCGGATTCTTCTGTTATGCAGATGAGTAAGGACCCAACAGCGATTCAACAGAAACAGAGTCTTTTAATGTCCAAACAGGGAAAACATAAATCCTCAATCTTTACAGGAGATGTCCAAACAGGGAAAACATAAATCCTCTATCTTTGCAGGAGAGTCCTCCTTCTAGTAGTAGAGGAGAATTGCAGGGCTAGCGGCAACCGACTGCAGGTCCCTCTGGGTAGGCGCGGGCCGTAGAGGACAGAGACACCTGCTCACACGCAGCATCTGAAGAAGAGGCAGATTACGACAGGACGGGACAAGGGCAAAGCAAACAAGAATCCGACAAGGACAGAAGCAGAAACAGAGAGAGAAATAGAGACTTAATCAGAGGGCAAAAGAGGGGACAGGTGTGAGAGAGTAAACGAGGTCGTTAGGAGAATGAGGAACAGCTGGGAGCAGGAACGGAACGATAGCGAGAGAGAGTAACCAATACGACCAGCAGGGGGAAACGAAGAGAAGGGAAAGCACAGGGACAAGACATAACATGACATGTTCCCAGAATCTCTATGTTAATTAACCAAGTTTTTTTTTTAAATGTAACCTCAGTAGGTTAGAGCAGAGAAAAGGGGGGAAGAGGTATTTATGACTGTCATAAACCTACCCCCAGGCCAACGTCATGACAGTCCCCCCATGTTGGATTCAATCTTGCGATTAATTAACCTGCGTGTTGCAAACCAACATAAAAATGACCGTGGGTTGTCCTGGTTGTGGACGACCGATGTGGTCCCCATCTGGTGGTCGACCCGGGTAGGGTGTCTGCAAAGGAAGAAGTCCGCTCCATGGCTGGGCAGCGGATGTCCGGATTGAGATCGCCGTTCGGGACCCGTCGTCTGGTCGTCCAGACTGGAAGATCTGGGCAGTAACTTACACTCATGAAATATATCATTACATTTCCTCCCAAACCAGCGTCATTGTGGCACTAACTGATGGTTGTATGTGGACGTTGTTTATGGCTCTATCACTTTCTACGTGCCGAAGAAAATGAAACAAAAGGTTTCATATATATATATAAACAAAAGGTGGCATATAGTTATGCCACCTTAATCATCTAATTGGACTGTATTTTATCTACGTCCACGGTCTTGGCAAAATGACCCTATCATGGCATTGTCTAATGTCATATCTAGGGCTTTCCTAATTTGCGGGGTGTTGCTTAGGGTACTATCCCAAGTTGATAACTATATGATAAGTCGACAGCTGTGAGGCACAAGTTTTGGGCAGTCTACAGGGATGACCTATGGCCTTCTGGGAAGAAAACTGGTGAGTGCTGTAGCTGTAGAGTTAAAGACCTCAAAATAAATGTTCAACTTTACTAAGGCTGGTATTTTGCTCACACCCTTAAGTGATCCTAGCATAAATCCTAATTGGATGTTCCGTTGTGCATGTGTGTTTATGCTTACACAAGCACACATGTCAAGGGAAGGAAACCAAGTATCCTGGCAGATTACAACTTGTTCAGAATGAGTCTGACGTAGTCAGGTAATTTTCAAGTCAATGCCTGGAGGTCAGTCAGAATTGGTGTCGAGAGAGTCTGTAGTGGTTTTACTACCAGTCACGGTCTTCCACTATTGTAGTGGCGGTAGGTATGAAGAAGTCTACTTCATAGCTGTTATCCATGAAGGAGCTAACCTCATGACGGAAGTACTCTAAGTATTAGACCAGTCATACGTGGTGTGATCGTGGTTCATGACTTCTAATAACTTTTCTCCTGAATGGAGGGTTCTATTTATTAGTGGCATGTGTGTTAACCATTGGAAGAGAGCAATGGAGATTCCCTTCCCCGTGTTGCACTCTGAGTGACTCCTATGTTGCTATTTATCAATAGCAATTTAACTTGTGAGGTTACTAATCCTCTTACTGAGTGTTGCTGGACTGACTGTGGTATTGGTACTGGTACTCAAGGGGTCCAGTTGTCCTACCGATTTATTCTGAAATGTTATCCTACAGGAATACATGATTAGAGCATTTTACTAGTTGTCTTGTAGTGACTACTACACATGGCAAGGAATGATTATTGTTGCCATTTGTTTTGGAGGTGGATTGGACTTCCTTTACGACCAGTGTGGTACACCTCAGTACTATCTTAGATGTGTTCTAAGATAATCCCTGTCTAGGGGCCTGTCTGCTCCTCACTGTTCTCAAAGGGGAGTTTACAACTAGATTTGATTTATGCTCTGGTGGCCTCGTCCGGTGTTGTCCGTAGTCTCGACCCCCCCACCGGCCTCGATGAGGCTTATCATTGTTCTGGGCTACTATTCCCCCCCTTTGTGTCTCGGGACCACCCCACCAGCGGGTGGTGTTGGTACCGAGGCGTAAATGAAAAGTTTGGACCCTATGTACGAGTTGTCAGTGGCCGCGTTATTATGAGAGTGGCTGTAACCTTTCAACGAAATCTCCTGGTGTTTGTGCTTCAACACCCTCAGTGGCTGTCGAGGTCTGTCAGTCACCACCACGTCCGCGTGTGGCAACCTCTTCCAATACCTGCGAACTGAGACTAGGATAACGATCTGTGTCGCAAAGTGTTTCACCAGTGGGAGTCATCGGGTCAGTTGCTGGACTGACACCATTAGTGTCATTGTAAGGGTTGCTTAAAGAAAAAAATAAGCAAACACGTTTGGTGTTCACCAAAAGGCAGGTTGGAGACTCCCCAAACATATGGAAGAAGGTACTCTGGACAGATGAGACTAAAACGTAGCTTTTTGGCCATCAAGGAAAACGCTATGTCTGGCGCAAAGCCAACACCTCTCATCACCCTGAGAGCTCCATCCCCACAGTGAAGCATGGTAGTGGCAGCATCATGTTGTTGGGATGTTTTTTATCGGCAGGGACTGGGAAACTGGTCAGAATTGAAAGAATGATGGATGGCGCTAAATACAGGGACATTCTTGAGGGAAACCTGTTTCAGTCTTCCAGAGATTTGAGACTGGGATGGAGGTTCACCTTCCAGCAGGACAATGACCCTGGTTTAACCTCATAGTCCGCCCAAACCCGTATGCGGTAGCGTAACTACAGCCTCAAGCTCATTACCATAACGCAACGTTAGCGATTTCTAAAAATCGCAAATGAAATGAAATAAATATGCCTGCTCTCAAGCTTATCCTTTTCTTAACAATCCTGTCGTCTCAGATTTTCAAAATATGCTTTAGAACCAGAGAAAATCAATAATTTGTGTAAGAGTGGTGATAGCTAGCTTAGCATTTAGCGTTAGCATTTAGCACGCAACATATTCACAAAAACCAGCCAAGGAATCAAATAAAATTATTTACCTTTGAAGAACTTCAGATGTTTCAATGAGGAGACTCTCAGTTACATAGCAGATGTCCAGTTTTTCCTGAAAGATTCTTGTGTAGGACACATCGTTCCCTTTTGTTACTATGCATTTGGCTACCGAAACTAACCGAAAATTCAGTCACCTACATGTCGAACTTTTTCCGAATTAACTCCATAATATCGACTGAAACATGGAAAACGTTGTTTGAATCAATCCTGAAGGTGGTTTGTCATATATCTCTCCATTGAAAGCACCGTCCTTGTAGCCTGGTTTGTTCTGAGATTCGAATGGAAAAATACTGGGAGCTGAGTTTTGCGCACCAAATGCCACGCAGACACCAAGAGGGACACTTGGCAATTGTAGTCTCTTATGGTCAATCTTCCAATGATATGCCTACAAATACGTCACAATGCTGCAGAGACCTTGGGGAAACAAGATAAAGAGTCCGTTCATTCCTATCGCATTCACAGCCATATAAGGCGATCATGGAAAACGTAGCCTCAGAAATCCTGTGCATTTCCTGGTCGGTCATACATCTTGGTTTTGCCCGAAGCATTTGTTCTAAGGGACTCACAGTGAAAATCTTTGCAGTTCTGGAAACGTAAGACTGTCTTCTTTCCAAAACGATCAATTCCAAGCATATTCAAGCATCTTTTCGTGACAAAATATTGCGCTTAAAACGGGCACGTCTTTTTATCCAAAAATGAAATACTGCCCCTAGAGTACTAACAGGTTAAGAGGAAACATTTAAATGTCTTGGAATGGCCTAGTCAAAGCCCAGTCCTCAATCCAATTGAGAATCTGTGGTATGATTTAAAGATTGAGGTACACATTAGCGGAACCCATCCAACTTGAAGGAGCTGGAGCAGATTTGCTTGAAGAATGGGGGAAAATCCCAGTGGCTATATGTGTCAAGCTTATAGAGACATACCCAAAGAGACTTGCAGCTGAATTGCTGCAAAAGGTGGCTCTACAGTATCGACTTTGGAGGGGTGAATAGTTATGCACGTTCAAGTATTTTCTTGTTTGTTTCACAATAAAACATATTTTGTATCTTCAAAGTGGTAGGCATGTTGTGTAAATAAAATGATTCAAACCCCCCCCAAAAATCTATTTTAATTTCAGTTTGTAAGGCCACAAAATAGGAAAAATTCCAAAGGGAGTGAATACTTTCGCAAGCCACTGTAGCTAGCTAGCTAGCATGGTAAAAAATGACCCTAGCTAGGTTAACAAAGTGTAAGATCACACATCACGTAGCGTTAGCTAACGATCCAGTCAGCTAACGTTTGCTTGTTAAACAACAATGAACACAGCGCCAACAATGCCAGGAGCTAACCATTCAGGTTCAATGTTAGCTAGCTAACATTAGACTCTAACTAGAAAAGCAAACGGCTCTGGAATACGAATAATAACCTCAGCTAGGGAGCCAGTCAGCTAACTTTAACTAGCTAGCTAACACTACACTTTCGCTTAAGACATGTAGCTAGCTAGCTAGATAAACAATGACCCTAGCTAGGTAAACAAAGTGTAAGATCACACGTCACGTAGCGTTAGCTAACGATCCAGTCAGCTAACGTTTGCTAGTTAACCTCTTACCTCTACCTGGGACGCTTGCGTCCCAACTAGAGCTCTGGAAATGCAAATGCGCTACGCTAAATGCTAATAGTATTAGTTAAAACTCAAAAGTTCATTAAAATACACATGCAGGGTATCAAATTAAAGCTACACTCGTTGTGAATCCAGGCAACAAGTCAGATTTTTAAAATGCTTTTCGGCGACAGCATGAGAAGCTATTATCTGATAGCATGCACCAATACACTACAACAGAAAAGCACAGCAGGGGACGTAAACAAAATAATTAGCATTTCGGCGTTACACAAACCGCACAATAAAATAGAAAACAGTCATTACCTTTCACCATCTTCTTTGTTGGCACTCCTAGATGTCCCATAAACACTATTGGGTCTTTATTTCGATTAAATCGGGCCATATAAAGCCAAGATATTGTTATATGTAGACTGTGTGATAAACGAAAAAAACAGCGATTTCACAACGTAACGTCATTTTTTAAAATTCAAAAAGTAGACGATAAACTTTCACAAAACACTTCGAAATACGTTTGTAATGCTACTTTAGGTATTAGTAAACGTTAATAAGCGATAAAAATCATCCGTAGGCGATGTACATATCATTAGCTGTCGTCTTGGAAAACATTTCAGGAGAGAGCTCTTCCGGAATGATCTGGGCGGAGACCGGAGGTACGTCGTGCCCCTCTTTCAGTTCAACCAAGAATCAAAGAGGATTAAATTCACAAGATACTCGACTGCATGGGGATGCTGTGGGAGTTGAATGCTCGGTCTTATCTAATTCGGCTCACTGTTAACAAATGCTGGAAGTGGCGCAAGGATATTTATTTCCATTTTCTGTGATCAGGTTTTCCTGCGCTTTCCGATGTAACGCACGTTATGTAATAGCCACAGTCGTGATTTAACCAGTTTTAAAAACGTCCGAGGGTTTCCTATACACACATTCTAACCATATGAACGTACTATATTCCTGGCATGAGTAGCAGGGCGCTGAAATGTTGCGCGATTTTTAACAAAATGTTCAAAAAAGTAGAGGGTAGGAGCAACTAGTTAACCTCTAGCGACTAGCAATCCCGTATCCGGGAGCGTAATCATAGCCTCAAGCGCATTACCATAATGCAACTTTTCCTATTCATGAAAATCGCAAATGAAATGAAATAAATATATTCAAACACAAGCTTAGCCTTTTGTTAACAACACTGTCATCTCAGATTGTCAAAATATGCGTTACAGCCAACGCTAGACAAGCATTTGTGTAAGTTTATCATGGCATAATGCTATGCTAGGCTCTGCTGGCAGCAGGCAACATTTTCACAAAAATAAGAAAAGCAACCAAATTAAATAATTAACCTCTGAAGAACTTCAGATGCTTTCACTCAGGAGACTCCCAGTTAGATAGCAAATGTTCCTTTTTTCCAAAAATAATATTTTTGTAAGCGAAAAAGGTCCCGTTTGTTCATCCTGCTTGGCTGAGAAATCGACCGAAAAATACTTCAACTATAACGCCGAACTTTTTTCAAAATTTGCTCCATAATATCGACAGAAACACGGCAAACGTTGTTTAGGATCCATCCTCAAGGTGTTTTTAACATATGTATTCGATAATATATCCGTCGAGGCAGTTGGTTTCTCATAAGAAACGATTGGAAAAATGGCTACCTCAGTATTTTACGCAAGATTTTCTCCGGGAGAGACCATGCGACCACTCGCCCTATATGGTGCCTTACAGCCATTCTCCAATGGAAATGCCTAAAAAGAGCCATATAAGGAGTCATTGGCATGAGGAGGTTTCAAAAAATGCAACACTTCCTGATTGGATTTTTATCTGGGTTTCGCCTGTAACATCAGTTCTGTGGCACTCACAGACAATATCTTTGCAGTTTTGGAAACGTCAGAGTGTTTTCTTTCCAAAGCTGTCAATTATATGCATAGTCGAGCATCTTTTCGTGACAAAATATCTTAAAATAGCACCCCCTATATCCAACTGGTTAAACAACAATGAACACAGCGCCAACAATGCCAGGAGCTAACCATTCAGGTTCAATGTTAGCTAGCTAACATTAGACTCTAACTAGAAAAGTAAAGGGCTCTGGAATACAAATAATAACCTCAGCTAGGGAGCCAGTCAGCTAACTTTAACTAGCTAGCTAACATTACACTTTCGCTTAAGACATGTAGCTAGCTAGCTAGATAAACAATGAACGTAGCTAGGTAAACAAAGTGTAAGATCACACACGTCACGTAATGTTAGCTAACAAGTCAGAAGGGTAACGTTAGCTAGCTAGCTAACATTACACTAACTTGAAATGAAACCATTTATTGTCAAAATTAGAAATGTGTAATATCTGAAAATGTAGCTAGGTAATGCTATACTATCTTAGATGATCTTTGCTATACTATCATGGATGATGGACGCGTCTCCCTGTCAGGAATGCCATACCACGGTTGCCCTTAGTTTGAAGATGTAATCCAGAGACAGGTGTTTTCTCCATCTCTTTAGCTATCATACTCTAATTCCACTGATTTCAAAACTCGATCCTCCAAAATAGCAGAGAACAACACTTATGCAGCTCCATTACACAATGCACAATTATTTTTAAAGGCGCTTTCGACAGGATTACCAACACCAGACTGACGAGCTCAATTAGACAGAAGCCCTCTGCATGGCACACCAAACTGAACTCATCTCTGAACTCATCTCTTGGCTCATTATCTCAACCAATCATGGAGAAGATGAGAAGATTGTTGTCTTTATCTGTGGTTTAACCAACATGGCTCGTAGTTTAACAATTTTATTCATATTTACAGATAATATACAAGTTTGTTATTGAGGCACATGAAAGTTTCTGCCCCAAAAAAATGCATTTTGATGAAAAAAATATATATCAAAAAGTTTTTACGTACACATGGCTCTACTGTGAAGTCGTGAATTATGACATAAGCCTAGTTTGAAAATGATGTTTTAGTAGCTGGTTCCTGTTCTGTTAAAATGTATTACCATCATCTAGATTGGATTGGTGTCATTCTGAGCACCCAATGCATTATGGGTCCGGTAAATATCTCAAATGGCCCAGAAAAATTAAATATTCCTGGTCACGTTGTCTGACGCCTTGACACACACACACACACACACACACAC
>NC_088402.1:90993097-91025597 GCF_034236695.1 Oncorhynchus nerka | reverse complement strand
CATTCTCTCTGTCTCTCTCTCTCTCTCTCTCTCTCTCTCTCTTCATTATGTCACCAAAATACACAGCTACGCCCTTTAGCCATTCTCTCTCTATACGCCCAGAACCCCCCCACCCAACTGCCTCGGGCACTTTGTCTCATTGACAGGCCACCTTTGACCTAAATCTGTTGAACGTTAAACAAGAAGGTGGACAGGATGCTGTTTGAAAGGGCTGAAGGATTCACAGAAAACATGGTTGTTCTTCGTGTCTACATGAATACACAGATACAGTCTGATACAGAGGCATGAATAGAATGGTCGTCCCAATTCAAGTTAACGATACGCCCATTCTATTTCATTCTATTTCTATGCATATACTTCTAATCCAATCGCCAAATTCCGATTAGATAACTTTGGAAAAAATTGGACCCAGAGGATCTCTACTGAGGAAGCTGAGTGGCTTGAGGCCTACAGCCTTGGAAAGGCCTTGTTTTGTTTTCAGTGCTGGCTTCTGCCGGTTGGATCCAGCCAAGCTTACAGGGTTGCTGTGGGCCTGTGGCTGGCGAATCCATCCTCCAGTGGTTCACCAGACCTACCAAAGCCACGAGGAGAGAGATGGTTCCACAGGCCACAGTAACCCTTAACCAGAGTCCCTCAGTAAAGACACAACCAAAAGTGAACGGAGCAGTGAGCTGCTGTTAAGACCCATGTCAGACCCACCATGGTGGATCCTTCCAGACCCATGTCAGACCCACCATGGTGGATCGTTCCAGACCCATGTCAGACCCACCATGGTGGATCCTTCCAGACCCATGTCAGACCCACCATGTGGATCCTTCCAGACCCATGTCAGAACCACCATATTGGATCCTTCCAGACCCATGTCAGAACCACCATGTGGATCCTTCCAGACCCATGTCAGACCCACCATGGTGGATCCTTCCAGACCCACCAGACCCACCATGGTGGATCCTTCCAGACCCATGTCAGAACCACCATATTGGATCCTTCCAGACCCATGTCAGACCCACCATGGTGGATCCTTCCAGACCCATGTCAGAACCACCATTGTGGATCCTTCCAGACCCATGTCAGAACCACCATTGTGGATCCTTCCAGACCCACCAGACCCACCATGGTGGATCCTTCCTGACCCATGTCAGAACCACCGTGGTGGATCCTTCCAGACCACCACCACTATTTCTAGTCTGAGTTCAATGGGCTGCAGGGACTCCAGGCTCAAGCACTAAGCTAGCTACGGAAGGACAGGACTGGAAAGTCGTTCCCAAAGCAAAATTCCTCCCCTCTCTCCCTGTATGTTCACCAGAGATATGTGGTGTTGCTGGTCCAGCCAAACCCAGGGCTATCCTGTGGATCCATCTTCCAGTGGTTCACCAAATCCATCCAGGCTGCTCCTGCCAAACGCACTAGGACCGATGTGTTTACACTGCCAAAGCAAGTCTCTCTCTCTCTCTCTCTCTCTCTCTCTCTCTCTCTCTCTCTCTCTCTCTCTCCCGTTCCCTCCTCCTCCCTCCCCTCCATCCTTCCAGTTTAGAATGACATTGTAAAAAATGACGGTGGAATGATGTCATACAACCAATTATCCCCAGTTGTGTAGTGATGTATGCTCAATGGAAGAATGGAGGAGGCAATTACTTAACAGAGAAGGGAATGAATTAGTCTGCCACCAATAAATGGCTAATAAAAATTGCAAAATGCATCATTTTAATTTTACGGTCAAAGAGGGTTGACAACTATAAAATTCAAGATAGTTGGGAACAGATTTTCCAATACCTTGGCATTGGGTTTATGAACAGATATATCAATTCTTTCTTTTTAATAATCCACAGTATATGGGTTATTAAACAACCAGACCGGTGCAGACTGTCATGAGGAAACGGAATCAATAGATCATCTCTTTTGATGCTGATCATTGGTGGCTTGTTTTTGGAGTCCGGTCCAGGAATTATTGTTGTGCCATAATATCCAGCAAACTATATTGCTGGGGGATTTGAAGGACCGCAGTCAGTCAATAAGACATGTGATTGTGCTCTTGGAAAATAAATAAATAAATAAATGTGGGGCAATTTTGGGCTGATATGTTGCTGATGGGGAGAGGTTCAAGTCCCTACTGAGGCACCATGGTAGAATGGAGGAATGTATTGGGTGAAGAAATTGATGATGATTTAATGAGAAAGATGGGTCGTCTGAAGGTTGGAATGAATGAGTGTTAATACATATGGAAAATGTACGGTATAAATGTTTGGAGATCCTCCAATCAGGGTTTTTCTATGTTTTATGCTGTAAGCAGTGTCTGCTGATCGTCATAGTCGTAAAGGCTTTGTTCTTCTCGCCCTTGAAAAATACCTTTTGTGCCTTGGACTGTGCCTTGGGCTGTGCCTTGGGCTGTGCCTTGGCTGGGCTGTGCCTTGGCTGGGCTGTGCCTTGGCTGGGCTGTGGCTAGGGCTGTGCCTTGGCTGGGCTGTGCCTTGGCTGGGCTGTGCCTTGGCTGGGCTGTGCCTTGGCTGGGCTGTGCCTTGGCTGTGCCTTGGCTGGGCTGTGCCTTGGCTGTGCCTTGGCTGGGCTGTGCCTTGGCTGGGCTGTGCCTTGGCTGGGCTGTGCCTTGGCTGTGCCTTGGCTGGGCTGTGCCTTGGCTGTGCCTTGCCAGCCTCTCGGGGCGGGTGGGGACACCCACGTTGGGAGCGACCATTCGTATTGTCTTTGTATTGTGTTGTATTGTTGTTGTATGAAAGAATACAAATAATAAAATGCAGTACCAGTCAAAAGATTGGACACACCTACTCATTCAAGGGTTTATCTTTATTTGTACTGTTTTCTACATAGTACTATAATAGTGAAGACATCAAAACTATGAAATAACACATATAGAATCATGTAGTAACCAATAAAGTGTTAAAAAAATCCAAATATATTTTTCAAAGCAGCCACACTTTTTTTTGAGGGCAGCTTTACACAGCAAAGAGAAATGATAGTCCATCATTACTTCAATAAACTCCAGGAAGAGAAGCTACTACCTTGGCAGGAACTAATGGTGATCCATAATAAACCCCAGGAAGAGTAGATGCTGCCTTGGCAGGAACTAATGGGGACCCATAATATACCCCAGGAAGAGTAGCTGCTGCCTTGGCAGGAACTAATGGGGACCCATAATATACCCCAGGAAGAGTAGCTGCTGCCTTGGCAGGAACTAACAGGGGATCCATAATAAACACCAGGAATAGTAGCTGCTGCCTTGGCAGGAACTAATGGGGATCCATAATAAACCCCAGGAAGAGTAGCTGCTGCCTTGGCAGGAACTAATGGGGATCCATAATAAACCCAAGGAAGTGTAGCTGCTGCCTTGGCAGGAACTAACAGGGGATCCATAATAAACCCCAGGAAGAGTAGCCGCTTCCTTGGCAGGAACTAATGGGGACCCATAATAAACCCCAGGAAGAGTAGCTGCTGCCTTGGCAGGAACTAACAGGGGATCCATAATAAACCCCAGGATGAATAGCTGCTGCCTTGGCAGGAACTAATGGGGATCCATAATAAACCTCAGGAAGAGAAGCTGCTGCCTTGGCAGGAAGTAATGGGGATCCATAATAAACCCCAGGAAGAGAAGCTGCTGCCTTGGCAGGAACTAACAGGGGATCCATAATAAACCCCAGGAAGAGTAGCTGCTGCCTTGGCAGGAACTAACAGGGGATCCATAACAAACCCCAGGATAAGTAGCTGCTGCCTTGGCAGGAACAAATGGGGATCCATAATAAACCCCAGGAAGAGGAGCTGCTGCCTTGGCAGGAACTAATGGGGAACCATAATAAACCTCAGGAAGAGTAGCTGCTGCCTTGGCAGGAACTAATGGGGACCCATAATAAACCCCAGGAAGAGTAGCTGCTGCCTTGGCAGGAACTAACAGGGGATCCATAATAAACCTCAGGAAGAGTAGCTGCTGCCTTGGCAGGAACTAATGGGGATCCATAATAAACCCCAGGAAGAGTAGCTGCTGCCTTGGCAGGAACTAATGGGGATCCATAATAAACCCCAGGAAGAGTAGCTGCTGCCTTGGCAGGAACTAACAGGGGATCCATAATAAACCCCAGGAAGAGTAGCTGCTGCCTTGGCAGGAACTAATGAGGATCCATAATAAACCCCAGGAAGAGTAGCTGCTGCCTTGGCCGGAACTAACAGGGGATCCATAATAAACCCCAGGAAGAGTAGCTGCTGCCTTGGCAGGAACTAATGAGGATCCATAATAAACCCCAGGAAGAGTAGCTGCTGCCTTGGCAGGAACTAATAGGGGATCCATAATAAACCACAGGAAGAGTAGCTGCTGCCTTGGCAGGAACTAATGGGGATCCATGACAAATACAAATACAAAAAAAGTTATAGGTCTACTGCTGCATTGGCCTATAGGCTATGAGTTCCATTCTTTAACTGCCATTGGATCACGGTCAATCAACGTGTCCATATGACAGAGGCTGGTGATCTCACATTCAGCCCGGTCACCTGTGATACAAGTCAATATTCGACGTCTATTCATGTCTGAGGATGTTGGGAGGTGATGTGAAAACTTGCCACTAGGGGGCAACAGTGAGCACTGTTACCTACAAGTAGGTTTCACTGTTTTTCTTCAGTGTTGTTGGCAGGGAGGACGGCATAAGCATCTGCCTCTGATTGTACTGGTTGTAAGATCAAATTGAGTGATAGAAAGATGTTTTGGGGATGTTTCTTTTCAGCCTATCCCAAACTTTAACCATTACCTTAACCATTTGGAGCCTAAACTTAAGTTTTAAGTTAAATGACTTACCTTAAGAGTTCGAGGGGTTAAGCTTAAATTTAATCCTTAAAAGTCCTGTGTTGATGCCTAAACTTAACCTTAAATACTTATAAATGTGACGTTTGCGACAACTTTCGGGAAAATTTTGACATTTTGAGAAACATGGATGAATGAGAGTTACTAGTCCAACGCGTTAGTTAACTTTTAACTTTTAGATTTGTATCATTTTAATTGAGATCTAAACAATAAACCAGGAAAAAACTAAAACGTTATAATTGAAATTAAAACTGTTCCACAAAAAAATATATACACATTTAAATCGTAAATGCAAAATGGTAGAAATGGTCAATTGTAAGCTTTACCCCAAATTTGAAACTTATGCGCTGCCTATGAAGCCTTTATTACATCAAATCAAATTTCATTTGATACAACAGTTCTAGGAGACCGTGAAATGCTTATTCACAAGCCCTTAACCAACAACGCAGTTTTAAGAAAATACCTAAAAAAGTAAGAAATAAAATTAACAAGTAATTAAATAGCAGCAGTAAAATAACAATAGCGAGGCCATATACAGGGGGTACCTGTACAGAGTCAATGTGGAGGCCATATACAGGGGGTACCGGTACAGAGTCAATGTGGAGGCTATATACAGGGTGGTACCGGTACAGAGTCAATGTGGAGGCTATATACAGGGTGTACTGGTACAGAGTCAATGTGGAGGTTATATACAGGGGGTACCGGTACAGAGTCAATGTGGAGGCTATATACAGGGTGTACTGGTACAGAGTCAATGTGGAGGTTATATACAGGGGGTACCGGTACAGAGTCAATGTGGAGGCTATATACAGGGTGTACTGGTACAGAGTCAATGTGGAGGCTATATACAGGGGGTACTGGTACAGAGTCAATGTGGAGGCTATATACAGGGGGTACCGGTACAGAGTCAATGTGGAGGCTATATACAGGGGTACTGGTACAGAGTCAGTGTGGAGGCTATATACAGGGGGTACTGGTACAGAGTCAATGTGGAGGCTATATACAGGGGGTACCGGTACAGAGTCAATGTGGAGGCTATATACAGGGGGTACCGGTACAGAGTCAAAGTGGAGGCTATATACAGGGGGTACCGGTACAGAGTCAATGTGGAGGCTATATACAGGGGGTACCGGTACAGAGTCAATGTGGAGGCTATATACAGGGGGTACCGGTACAGAGTCAGTGTGGAGGCTATATACAGGGGGTACCGGTACAGAGTCAATGTGGAGGCTATATACAGGGGGTTACCGGTACAGAGTCAATGTGGAGGCTATATACAGGGGGTACCGGTACAGAGTCAATGTGGAGGCTATATACAGGGGGTTACCGGTACAGAGTCAATGAGGAGGCTATATACAGGGGGTACTGGTACAGAGTCAATGTGGAGGCTATATACAGGGGGTTACCGGTACAGAGTCAATGTGGAGGCTATATACAGGGGGTTACCGGTACAGAGTCAATGTGGAGGCTATATACAGGGGGTTACCGGTACAGAGTCAATGTGCGGGGGCACCTGTGTCGAGGTAATTGAGGTAATATGTACATGTAGGTAGAGTTATAAAAGTGACTATGCATAGATAATAACAGAGAGTAGCAGCAACGTAGAAGAGGGGGGGGAGGGGCAATGCAAAAAGTCTGCGTAGCCATTTGATTAGCTGTTCAGTATGACTTGGAGGTAGAAGCTGTTTAGAAGCCTCTTGGACCTAGACTTGGCACTCCGGTACCGCTTGCCGTGCGGTAGCAGAGAGAACAGTCTATGACTTGGAGGTAGAAGCTGTTTAGAAGCCTCTTGGACCTAGACTTGGCACTCCGGTACCGCTTGCCGTGCGGTAGCAGAGAGAACAGTCTATGACTTGGAGGTAGAAGCTGTTTAGAAGCCTCTTGGACCTAGACTTGGTGCTCCGGTACCGCTTGCCGTGCGATAGCAGAGAGAACAGTCTATGACTTTGAGGTAGAAGCTGTTTAGAAGCCTCTTGGACCTAGACTTGGCGCTCCGGTACCGCTTGCCATGCGGTAGCAGAGAGAACAGTCTATGACTTGGGGGTAGAAGCTGTTTAGAAGCCTCTTGGACCTAGACTTGGCGCTCCGGTACCGCTTGCCGTGCGGCAGCAGGGAGAACAGTCTATGACTTGGGTGGCTGGAGTCTTTCACGTTTCCAGGGTCAGATTTTTGTATACTTTGAAGTAAGGTGATGATATAATATAATAGTATAATATGAAAGAAAACATTAAGGTTTCAAACAAGTACGTTTCAAAATGCATACTGCCTCCAGCTCACATTTACATGGACTGGTGTTTTCATCAATTAATAAAAAGCAGTATTTCTCGGAACAAGAGTAGACTGATGAGTTTCAGAAGTAAGTTCTTTGTTTCTGGCCATTTTGAGCCTGACATCGAACCCACAAATGCTGATGCTCCAGATACTCAACTAGTCTAAAGAAGACCAGTTTTATTGCTTCTTTAATCAGAACAACAGTTTTCAGTTGTGCTAACATAATTGCAAAAGGGTTTTCTAATGAATCAACTAGCCTTTATAAAATGCTAAACTTGGATTAGCTAACACAATGTGCCATTGGAACACAGGAGTGATGGTTGCTGATAATGGGCCTCTGTACTTGGATTAGCTAACACAACGTGCCATTGGAACACAGGAGTGATGGTTGCTGATAATGGGGCCTCTGTACTTGGATTAGCTAACACAACGTGCCATTGGAACACAGGAGTGATGGTTGCTGATAATGGGCCTCTGTACGCCTATGTCGATATTCCATTAAAAAATCAATCGTTTCCAGCTACAATAGTCATTTACAACATTAACAATGTCGACAGTGTATTTCTGATCAATTTGATGTTATTTTAATGGACATTTTTCTTTCAAAAATAAGGACATTTAGAAGTGACCCCAACCGTTTGAACGGTAATGTGTGTATATTTATTTCTTTAACAGACACCGTGGTGTGTGTGTGCTGTCTGGTCCCACGGTGGACCCTACTACAGCCACACCTGCTAAATGCATTCTGGTTCCTCTCCAGACTCTGTATTCTAAAGTCACCTCCATAAAAACACAATTTATACATCACATGTTTAGACATGGCTCTCCGTGCAGACAGGAAGAGGATGGAAAGTACCTTCTGAGGTCCCATTTATTGACAGGATGCTCCATCTAAAGGCTGAACAGTGAAACAGAACCATTAAGCTGGAAACAATGACCATGCACCTGTGTACTGTATTTATACAGTTATTTAACAACTGAAATATTTGCAAATTGACAGACTTCAAGGGTCCATTTCACAGCAATATATAATTATCTGCATGACAGTGGTCTTCAAGTATCTTACTGTATCTCCTCGCCTCCTCCACTCTTCTCTCCTCGCCTCCTCCACCCTTCTCTCCTCGCCTCCTCCACCCTTCTCTCCTCGCCCCCTCCACCCTTCTCTCCTCGCCTCCTCCACCCTTCTCTCCTCTCTCCGCCTCCACCCTTCTTTCCTCTCTCCGCCTCCACCCTTCTCTCCTCTCTCCTCCTCCACCCTTCTCTCCTCTCTCCCCCTCCACCCTTCTCTCCTCTCTCCTCCTCCACCCTTCTCTCCTCTCTCTCTCCTCCACCCTTCTCTCCTCTCTCCTCCTCCACCCTTCTTTCCTCTCTCCACCTCCACCCTTCTCTCCTCTCTCCTCCTCCCACCCTTCTCTCCTCTCTCTGGCTCCACCCTTCTCTCCTCTCTCCTCCTCCACCCTTCTCTCCTCTCTCCTCCTCCTCCACCCTTCTCTCCTCTCTCCTCCTCCACCCTTCTCTCCTCTCTCCTCCTCCACCCTTCTCTCCTCGCCTCCTCCACCCTTCTTTCCTCTCTCCACCTCCACCCTTCTCTCCTCTCTCCTCCTCCACCCTTCTCTCCTCTCTCTGGCTCCACCCTTCTCTCCTCTCTCCTCCTCCACCCTTCTCTCCTCTCTCCGCCTCCACCCTTCTCTCCTCTCTCCTCCTCCACCCTTCTTCTCCTCTGCCCTCTTCCTCTGCCCTCCTCCTCTCCTCCTCTCTCCTCTCCCTCATCCTCTCCTCGCCTCCTCTCCTCCTCTCTCCTCCTCCCCTCCTGCCCCTCTCCTCTCCTCCTCTCTTCCTCCTCCTCCTCCCCTCTACCGTCCTCCTTTCTCCTTCCACTCTAACATCCTCCTCCTCCTCTCCTCCTCCCCCTCCTTCCCCTCCAGCCTCCTCCTTTCTCCTCCCCTTCGTCCCGCTCTAACCTCCTCCTCCTCCTCCTCCTCCTCTCCTCCTCCCCCCCTCTAACCTCCTTCTCCTCCTCTCCTCCTCTCCCCTCCCCCTCCTTCCCCTCTACCCTCCTCTCCTTCCTTCGTCCCGCTCTAACCTCCTCCTCCTCCTCCTTCCCCTCTAACCTCCTCTTCCTACCTTCTACCCTCCTACTTCTTTTGTTATAGGAGGAAGACAGAAGCGGGCGTCCCAACCTCTGAGTGTTAATACACAGCTGCCAGGCAGTGTGTGTGTGTGTGTGTGTGTGTGTGTGTGTGTGTGTGTGTGTGTGTGTGTGTGTGTGTGTGTGTGTGCGTGTGTTTCTTTCAGACATGCAGCTGTTGTAACACTGATAAGCCCAGCCGCCTGCGTCTGACCTTGGCTAACGGAGAGACCGACCAGTCCCCTGCTCCTAACGAGAGCTAATCATAGGCACTTCCTCCTCCTCCCCCCTCCATCTCTTCATTCTCCTTTTTCTCTTCCTCTTCTTTCTCCTCCTCCCCCTCTTCTTCCTCCTCCTCCCCTTCCTCCTCCCCCTCCACCCCTCCTGACCCTCTTCTTCCTTCTGCTCCTCCTCCCTCCTCCTCCTCCTTCTCTTCCTCCTCCTCTTCCCCCTTCTCCTCCCCCTACTCCTCCTCCTCCTCCTCCCCCTCTGCTCCCCTACCTCCTCCCCCTCCACCCCTCCTGACCCTCCTCTTCCTCCTCCTCCTCGTCCTTCTCTTCCTCCTCCTCTTCCCCCTTCTCTTCCTTCTCCTCCCCCTACTCCCCTCATCCGCCTCCTCTTCCTTCTCTTCCTCCTCCTCTTCCCCCTTCTCTTCCTTCTCCTCCCCCCCCTACTCCTCCTCATCCTCATCCTCCCCCCTCCTCCCCCCTCCTTCCCCTCCTCCTCCTCCTCTTCCTTCTCTTCCTCCTCCTCTTCCCCCTTCTCTTCCTTCTCCTCCCCCTACTCCTCCTCCCCCTCCTCCTCCCCCTCCTTCCCCTCCTCCTCCTCCTCTTCCTTCTCTTCCTCCTCCTCTTCCCCCTTCTTTCCTTCACCTCCCCCTATCCTCCTCCTCCCCCTCCTCTCCCTCCTCCTCCTCCTGTTTCCCCCCGTCTTCTCTTGTTCCTGAGTTAACATTTATAATGTGAACCCTGGTCTTTGACCCTTTTCAGTCCTTATGTCATGTCATCGGAACGTTTAGTGTCAGAAGGAGACAACAAAGGGAACATAAACACCCGTCTTGCTTGTTTGACTGTGACTGGATTTGGAGTCGTGAGTTGTACATTTGGAGTCGTGAGTTGTACATTTGGAGTCGTGAGTTGTGGATTTGAAGTCGTGAGTTGTGGATTTGGAGTCGTGAGTTGTACATTTGGAGTCGTGAGTTGTGGATTTGGAGTCGTGAGTTGTGGATTTGGAGTCGTGAGTTGTGGATTTGGAGTCGTGAGTTGTGGATTTGGAGTCGTGAGTTGTACATTTGGAGTCGTGAGTTGTGGATTTGGAGTCGTGAGTTGTACATTTGGAGTCGTGAGTTGTGGATTTGGAGTCGTGAGTTGTGGATTTGGAGTCGTGAGTTGTACATTTGGAGTCGTGAGTTGTGGATTTGGAGTCGTGAGTTGTGGATTTGGAGTCGTGAGTTGTGGATTTGGAGTCGTGAGTTGTGGATTTGGAGTCGTGAGTTGTGGATTTGGAGTCGTGAGTTGTGGATTTGGAGTCGTGAGTTGTGGATTTGGAGTCGTGAGTTGTACATTTGAAGGTTCTGCTGAAAATAAAAACACACTTGGGAAGCAGTAGAGCAATATTTTAGAAAAACACCAACAGAGGAATCAAATCACCAGGCTCTAGGACCAGTGTTCCTTGACGAACATTTGCTAAGTTGCTAAGTAACAAGGCTCTGCCCTGCCTGAATTGAGGCATCTAAACCATGAAACGGTAACAGTAATTGTATGAGGTCGGTGAACCTTGGATCAGTCTTTTGTTGACCCCCCCGTGTTCACAGTGGAGACGTGACCTCAGGTGCGTTTGTGATATCATCTAACCTGGTGCCCCTGATGTCATTATGACTGGAGGAGGGGCCGAGGGGGGGTGAGGGAACAACAGACAAGTGGCGCACTGTGGGCCTCACACACACAGACACACCTTTATCAGCATCACTGTTGGTAAACTGTAAAAGACACAAAAGCGGGTCGTGTTAACAGCTCATTTATTAAGTTTTACACAACGGGTGGGTCTAATCCTGAATGCTGATTGGTTAAAGTGTATTCTAGACGGTGTACATTTCACAAGTGACCACCGGCTAAATCTATGACGGTAAAATGCCTATTTACTCTGTTCCATTTGGCTGCAACAATCCACTGTTTCTTCAGCCCAGCCAACCAATTTATAACCTTTATCTCCACTATAAAAAGCATCTAGACATTACCTCACATTTCCTTTAGACTAACATTTAGTTTTCAACAGCGGAGATTTGCATAAACATTGCTGTCTGTCTCTCCGACAATTGCAACATTGTTTCAATGTTCAAATTCGATCTCCAGTTGTCCCATAGTGATGAACGTGTCGGGAGTCGGGACGAGACAGACAGGCAAACAGCATTTCTCAGCCAGTTGAAATCATGAATCAGCTGGCATCATTTTTTGGATATATAAAAATAAATGTCAATTGAAAAAAGGCTAAACGAAACCAAGTGAAGCTAGTTTGCAGTCTTTCCAGCTTCAGTTTGAAGTGATTGTGTTAGCTGTGATGTTGGCTAGCTCCTCTGAACAACAGTGTCCTGACGAGAGCACATTTTCTATGCCAGGTGAAGTCATACCTCAGTCCCCTTCTCTATATATATGTATATATATATATATATATGACCAGGTGGCGAATCGCATCTCTGCATGTCTGGCAGACATATCAGTGTGGATGACGGATCACCACCTCAAGCTGAACCTCGGCAAGACGGAGCTGCTCTTCCTCCCGGGGAAGGACTGCCCGTTCCATGATCTCGCCATCACGGTTGACAACTCCATTGTGTCCTCCTCCCAGAGCGCTAAGAACCTTGGCGTGATCCTGGACAACACCCTGTCGTTCTCAACTAACATCAAGGCGGTGGCCCGTTCTTGTAGGTTCATGCTCTACAACATCCGCAGAGTACGACCCTGCCTCACACAGGAAGCAGCGCAGGTCCTAATCCAGGCACTTGTCATCTCCCGTCTGGATTACTGCAACTCGCTGTTGGCTGGGCTCCTGCCTGTGCCATTAAACCCCTACAACTCATCCAGAACGCCGCAGCCCATCTGGTGTTCAACCTTCCCAAGTTCTCTCACGTCACCCCGCTCCTCCGCTCTCTCCACTGGCTTCCAGTTGAAGCTCGCATCCGCTACAAGACCATGGTGCTTGCCTACGGAGCTGTGAGGGGAACGGCACCTCAGTACCTCCAGGCTCTGATCAGGCCCTACACCCAAACAAGGGCACTGCGTTCATCCACCTCTGGCCTGCTCGCCTCCCTACCACTGAGGAAGTACAGTTCCCGCGCAGCCCAGTCAAAACTGTTCGCTGCTCTGGCCCCCCAATGGTGGAACAAACTCCCTCACGACGCCAGGACAGCGGAGTCAATCACCACCTTCCGGAGACACCTGAAACCCCACCTCTTTCAGGAATACCTAGGATAGGATAAAGTAATCCTTCTCACCCCCCTTAAAAGATTTAGATGCACTATTGTAAAGTGGCTGTTCCACTGGATGTCTTAAGGTGAACGCACCAATTTGTAAGTCGCTCTGGATAAGAGCGTCTGCTAAATGACTTAAATGTAAATGTAAATGTATATACACTCACAACATAGTGATGTAGTCTACGAGACTCAGTCCCCTTTATAGACACTCACAACATAGTGATGTAGTCTACGAGACTCAGTCCCCTTCTCTATATACACTCACAACATAGTGATGTAGTCTACGAGACTCAGTCCCCTTTATAGACACTCACAACATAGTGATGTAGTCTACGAGACTCAGTCCCCTTCTCTATATACACTCACAACATAGTGATGTAGTCTACAAGACTCAGTCCCCTTCTCTATATACACTCACAACATAGTGATGTAGTCTACGAGACTTTGTCACCTTTATATAAACATACAACATAGTGATGTAGTCTACAAGACTCAGTCCCCTTTTCTATATACACTCTCAACATAGTAATGTAGTCTACGAGACTCAGTCCCCTTCTCTATATACACTCACAGCATAGTGATGTAGTCTACGAGACTCAGTCCCCTTCTCTATATACACTCACAACATAGTGATGTAGTCTACGAGACTCAGTCCCCTTTATAGACACTCACAACATAGTGATGTAGTCTACGAGACCTCGTCCCCTTTATATAAACATACAACATAGTGATGTAGTCTACGAGCCTCAGTCCCCTTCTCTATATACACTCACAACATAGTGATGTAGTCTACGAGACTCAGTCCCCTTCTCTATATACACACACAACATAGTGATGTAGTCTACAAGACTCAGTCCCCTTCTCTATATACATTCACAACATAGTGATGTAGTCTACAAGACTCAGTCCCCTTCTCTATATACATTCACAACATAGCGAGATAAAGCATGAGAATGTAACACATTTTTTCGACATAAGCTGTTGAAGTACAGCCAGGTATTCCTATAAGGCCAAACACTCATAGCAGGTCATTTGTATGCCAGCAGAATACCAGCCTACATTCCACTGCTGGCTTGTTTCTGAAGCTAAACAGGGTTGGTCCTGGTCAGTTCCTGGATGGGAGACCAGATGCTGCTGGAAGTGGTGTTGGAGGGCCAGTAGGAGGCACTCTTTCCTCTGCTCCAAAAAATATCCCAATGCCCCAGGGCAGTGATTGGGGACACTGCCCTGTGTAGGGTGTCGTCTTTCGGATGGGACGTTAAACGGGTGTCCTGACTCTCTGAGGTCATTAAAGATCCCATGGCACTTATCGTAAGAGTAGGGGTGTTAACCCCGGTGTCCTGACTCTCTGAGGTCATTAAAGATCCCATGGCACTTATCGTAAGAGTAGGGGTGTTAACCCCGGTGTCCTGACTCTCTGAGGTCATTAAAGATCCCATGGCACTTATCGTAAGAGTAGGGGTGTTAACCCCGGTGTCCTGACTAAATTCCCAAACCGTCACCTAATCATCCCCAGATTACAATTGGCACTCTCATCCCCCTGCTCTCCCCTGTAACTATTCCCCAGGTTTTTGCTGTAAATGATCATCAAATCAAATCAAATCAAATGTATTTATATAGCCCTTCGTACATCAGCTGATATCTCAAAGTGCTGTACAGAAACCCAGCCTAAAACCCCAAACAGCAAGCAATGCAGGTGTAGAAGCACGGTGGCTAGGAAAAACTCCCTAGAAAGGCCAAAACCTAGGAAGAAACCTAGAGAGGAACCAGGCTATGTGGGGTGGCCAGTCCTCTTCTGGCTGTGCCGGGTGGAGATTATAACAGAACATGGCCAAGATGTTCAAATGTTCATAAATGACCAGCATGGTCGAATAATAGTAAGGCAGAACAGTTGAAACTGGAGCAGCAGCATGGCCAGGTGGACTGGGGACAGCAAGGAGTCATCGTGTCAGGTAGTCCTGGGGCATGGTCCTAGGGCTCAGGTCAGTTGAAACTGGAGCAGCAGCATGGCCAGGTGGACTGGGGACAGCAAGGAGTCATCATGTCAGGTAGTCCTGGGGCATGGTCCTAGGGCTCAGGTCCTCCGAGAGAGAGAAAGAAAGTGAGAAGGAGAGAATTAGAGAACGCACACTTAGATTCACACAGGACACCGAATAGGACAGGAGAAGTACTCCAGATATAACAAACTGACCCCAGCCCCCCGACACATAAACTACTGCAGCATAAATACTGGAGGCTGACACAGGAGGGGTCAGGAGACACTGTGGCCCCATCCGAGGACACCCCCGGACAGGGCCAAACAGGAAGGATATAACCCCACCCACTTTGCCAAAGCACAGCCCCACACCACTAGAGGGATATCTTCAACCACCAACTTACCATCCTGAGACAAGGCTGAGTATAGCCCACAAAGACCTCCGCCACGGCACAACCCAAGGGGGGGCGCCAACCCAGACAGGATGACCACAACAGTGAATCAACCCACTCAGGTGACGCACCCCCTCCAGGGACGGCATGAGAGAGCCCCAGTAAGCCAGTGACTCAGCCCCTGTAATAGGGTTAGAGGCAGAGAATCCCAGTGGAAAGAGGGGAACCGGCCAGGCAGAGACAGCAAGGGCGGTTCGTTGCTCCAGAGCCTTTCCGTTCACCTTCCCACTCCTGGGCCAGACTACACTCAATCATATGACCCACTGAAGAGATGAGTCTTCAGTAAAGACTTAAAGGTTGAGACCGAGTTTGCGTCTCTGACATGGGTAGGCAGACCGTTCCATAAAAATGGAGCTCTATAGGAGAAAGCCCTGCCTCCAGCTGTTTGCTTAGAAATTCTAGGGACAACTAGGAGGCCTGCGTCTTGTGACCGTAGCGTACGTGTAGGTATGTGCGGCAGGACCAAATCAGAGAGATAGGTAGGAGCAAGCCCATGTAATGCTTTGTAGGTTAGCAGTAAAATCTTGAAATCAGCCCTTGCTTTGACAGGAAGCCAGTGTAGAGAGGCTAGCACTGGAGTAATATGATCAAATTTTTTGGTTCTAGTCAGGATTCTAGCAGCCGTATTTAGCACTAACTGAAGTTTATTTAGTGCTTTATCCGGGTAGCTGGAAAATAGAGCATTGCAGTAGTCTAACCTAGAAGTGACAAAAGCATGGATTAATTTTTCTGCATCATTTTTGGACAGAAAGTTTCTGATTTTTGCAATGTTACGTAGATGGAAAAAAGCTGTCCTCAAAATGGTCTTGATATGTTCTTCAAAAGAGAGATCAGGGTCCAGAGTAACGCCGAGGTCCTTCACAGTTTTATTTGAGACGACTGTACAACCATTAAGATTAATTGTCAGATTCAACAGAAGATCTCTTTGTTTCTTGGGACCTAGAACAAGCATCTCTGTTTTGTCCGAGTTTAATAGTAGAAAGTTTGCAGCCATCCACTTCCTTATGTCTGAAACACATGCTTCTAGCAAGGGCAATTTTGGGGCTTCACCATGTTTCATTGAAATGTACAGCTGTGTGTCATCCGCATAGCAGTGAAAGTTTACATTATGTTTACATTATGTTTTCGAATAACATCCCCAAGAGGTAAAATATATAGTGAAAACAATAGTGGTCCTAAAACGGAACCTTGAGGAACACCGAAATGTACAATTGATTTGTCAGAGGACAAACCATTCACAGAGACAAACTGATATCTTTCCGACAGATAAGATCTAAACCAGGCCAGAACATGTCCGTGTAGACCAATTTGGGTTTCCAATCTCTCCAAAAGAATGTGGTGATCGATGGTATCAAAAGCAGCACTAAGGTCTAGGAGCACGAGGACAGATGCAGAGCCTCGGTCCGATGCCATTAAAATGTCATTTACCACCTTCACAAGTGCCGTCTCAGTGCTATGATGGGGTCTAAAACCAGACTGAAGCATTTCGTATACCTTGTTTGTCTTCAGGAAGGCAGTGAGTTGCTGCGCAACAGCCTTCTCTAAAATTTTTGAGAGGAATGGAAGATTCGATATAGGCCGATAGTTTTTTATATTTTCTGGGTCAAGGTTTGGCTTTTTCAAGAGAGGCTTTATTACTGCCACTTTTAGTGAGTTTGGTACACATCCAGTGGATAGAGAGCCGTTTATTATGTTCAACATAGGAGGGCCAAGCACAGGAAGCAGCTCTTTCAGTAGTTTAGTTGGAATAGGGTCCAGTATGCAGCTTGAAGGTTTAGAGGCCATGATTATTTTCATCATTGTGTCAAGAGATATAGTACTAAAACACTTGAGCGTCTCTCTTGATCCTAGGTCCTGGCAGAGTTGTGCAGACTCAGGACAACTGAGGTTTGGAGGAATACGCAGGTTTAAAGAGGAGTCCGTAATTTGCTTTCTAATAATCATAATATTTTCCTCAAAGAAGTTCATGAATTTATCACTGCTAAAGTGAAAGTCATCCTCTCTTGGGGAATGCTGCTTTTTAGTTAGCTTTGCAACAGTATCAAAAAGGAATTTCGGATTGTTCTTATTTTCCTCAATTAAGTTAGAAAAATAGGATGATCGAGCAGCAGTAAGGGCTCTTCGGTACTGCACGGTACCGTCTTTCCAAGCTAGTCGGAAGACTTCCAGTTTGGTGTGGCGCCATTTCCGTTCCAATTTTCTGGAAGCTTGATTCAGAGCTCGGGTATTTTCTTTGTACCAGGGAGCTAGTTTCTTATGAGAATTTTTTTTAGTTTTTAGGGGTGCAACTGCATCTAGGGTATTGCGCAAGGTTAAATTGAGATCCTCAGTTAGGTGGTTAACTGATTTTTGTCCTCTGGCGTCCTTGGGTAGGCAGAGGGAGTCTGGAAGGGCATCAAGGAATCTTCGTGTTGTCTGTGAATTTATAGCATGACTTTGATGTTCCTTGGTTGGGGTCTGAGCAGATTATTTGTTGCAATTGCAAACGTAATAAAATGGTGGTCCGATAGTCCAGGATTATGAGGAAAAACATTAAGATCCACAACATTTATTCCATGGGACAAAACTAGGTCCAGCGTATGACTGTGACAGTGAGTGGGTCCAGAGACATGTTGGACAAAACCCACTGAGTCGATGATGCCTCCGAAAGCCTTTTGGAGTGGGTCTGTGGACTTTTCCATGTGAATATTAAAGTCACCAAAGATTAGAATATTATCTGCTATGACTACAAGGTCCGATATGAATTCAGGGAACTCAGTGAGAAACGCTGTATATGGCCCAGGAGGCCTGTAAACAGTAGCTATAAAAAGTGATTGAGTAGGCTGCATAGATTTCATGACTAGAAGCTCAAAAGACGAAAACGTCATTTTATTTTTGTAAATTGAAATTTGCTATCGTAAATGTTAGCAACACCTCCGCCTTTGCGGGATGCACGGGGGATATGGTCACTAGTGTAACCAGGAGGAGAGGCCTCATTTATAACAGTAAATTCATCAGGCTTAAGCCATGTTTCAGTCAGGCCAATCACATCAAGATTATGATCAGTGATTAGTTCATTGACTATAATTGCCTTTGAAGTAAGGGATCTAACATTAAGTAGCCCTATTTTGAGATGTGAGGTATCATGATCTCTTTCAGTAATGACAGGAATGGAGGTGGTCTTTATCCTAGTGAGATTGCTAAAGCGAACACCGCCATGTTTAGTTTTGCCCAACCTAGGTCGAGGCACAGACACGGTCTCAATGGTGATAGCTGAGCTGACTACACTGACTGTGCTAGTGGCAGACTCCACTATGCTGGCAGGCTGGCTAATAGCCTGCTGCCTGGCCTGCACCCTATTTCATTGTGGAGCTAGAGGAGTTAGAGCCCTGTCTATGTTGGTAGATAAGATGAGAGCACCCCTCCAGCTAGGATGGAGTCCGTCACTCCTCAGGAGGTCAGGCTTGGTCCTATTTGTGGGTGAGTCCCAGAAAGAGGGCCAATTATCTACAAATTCTATCTTTTGGGAGGGGCAGAAAACAGTTTTCAACCAGCGATTGAGTTGTGAGACTCTGCTGTAGAGCTCATCACTCCCCCTAACTGGGAGGGGGCCAGAGACAATTACTCGATGCCGACACATCTTTCTAGCTGATATGCACGCAGAAGCTATGTTGCGCTTGGTGATCTCTGACTGTTTCATCCTAACATTGTTGGTGCCGACATGGATAACAATATCTCTATACTCTCTACACTCACCAGTTTTAGCTTTAGCCAGCACCCTCTTCAGATTAGCCTTAACGTCGGTAGACCTGCCCCCGGGTAAACAGTGTATGATCGCTGGATGATTTGTTTTAAGTCTAATACTGCGGGTAATGGAGTCGCCAATGACTAGAGTTTTCAATTTGTCAGAGCTAATGGTGGGAAGCTTCGGCGTCTCAGACCCCGTAACGGGAGGAGTAGAGACCAGAGAAGACTCGGCCTCTGACTCCGACCCGCTGCTTAAGGGGGAAAACCGGTTGAAAGTTTCTGTCGGCTGAATGAGCGACACCGGTTGAGCATTCCTACAGCATTTCCTTCCAGAAACCGTGAGAAAGTTGTCCGGCTGCGGGGACTGTGCCAGGGGATTTATACTACTATCTGTACTTACTGGTGGCACAGACGCTGTTTCATCCTTTCCTACACTGAAGTTACCCTTGCCTAACGATTGCGTCTGAAGCTGGGCTTGTAGCACAGCTATCCTCGCCGTAAGGCGAGTACAGCGACTGCAATTAGAAGGCATCATGTTAATGTTACTACTTAGCTTCGGCTGTTGGAGGTCCTGACGAATCGTGTCCAGATAAAGCGTCCGGAGTGAAAAAGTTGAGGAAAAAATAAATAAATATATGAACGGTAATTAAAAAGTGAAAACCGTAAAGTTGTCAGGTAGCAAAATAGGTTGGCAACAAAACGCACAGCAACTCGAAAACAAGCCTGCAAGTTGTGACCGGAAATGACATCGCAGTCCTTCAGCTAAAAATCCCATCATCTCAGTCAACGTACCTGGTAAAATAACACATCAAATAAAATGAAATCTGATGCAGCGAAAGGCTTCGGGAGAATTGAACCGGTTATTGTTTTGATGTTATTTCTATGTCACAAAAAGGTGTGTACGTCTTCTTGTTGATGACACTTCAACTAAACCAAGCCTTAGTAAGAAATGTATTTCATATGCATTGAGTTATGATATATGAGATATGATTCTGCGGTTGAAGTGTTATTTGTTTACATGTGATTCAGTCTCTCTCTCTCACACATAGCGGAGGACGGGAAGACAGAGGAGTTTTTTTATTTTATTTTATTTTTTACCTTTATTTAACTAGGCAAGTCAGTTAAGAAAAAAATCTTATTTTCAATGACGGCCTAGGAACAGTGGGTTAACTGCCTGTTCAGGGCAGAACGACAGATTTGTACCTTGTCAGCTCGGGGATTTGAACTTGTAACCTTCTGATTACTAATGCTCTAACCACTAGGCTACCCTGCCGCCCCAGTTGATTTTCCTCTATTCCTCTTTATTCCTCTGGATTCTTCTGGATTCTTCTGGATTCCTCTGGATTCTTCTGGATTCCTCTGGATTTTTCTGTATTCCTCTGTATACCTCCTAGTCTGCTTTATTTTCCCCTCTCTCTCTCTCTCTCTCTCTCTGTCTGTCTGTCTGTCTCTCTCTCTCTCTCTCTCTCTGTCTCTCTCTGTCTCCCACCCTCTCTGTCTCTCTCTCTCTCTCTCTCTCTTGGTCTCTCTCTCTGTCTCCCCCCCTCTCTCTCTCTCTGTCTCGAGAGAAGTGTTCTCTCTCTGTCTCTCTCTGTCTCTCTCTGTCTCCCCATCTCTCTCTGTCTCCCCCTCTCTCTCTCTGTCTCTCTCTCTGTCTCCCCTCTCTCACTCTGTCTCTCTCTCTGTCTCCACCTCTCTCTCTCTGTCTCCCCCTCTCTCTCTGTCTCTCTCTCCACTCTCTCTCTGTCTGTCTCTCTCTATCTCTCTCTCTGTCTCCCCCTCTCTCTCTCTCTCTCTCTGTCCCCCCTTTCTCTCTCTCTCTCTCTGTCCCCCCCTCTCTCTGTCTCCCCCTGTCTAATAATGTGTACGTTTTCAATGTTCCCCAGTGTTGTTTATAATATATTGATAGTGTAGGCCTTCTCTGCTCTGCTTGCTTGTTTATCTAACTGAAATAACTATGTTTGAATTTACACTGTGAGCACACTATGCATAACACTGTCCCCAGATCCTTTCTCCAGGCACTCTACTCTCTTTCTCTCAGTCGTTCCCTCTTTCTCTCAGTCTTTCCCCCCTCTTTCTCTGCCTCTGTCTTCCTGCCCCCCTCTCTCTCCCCCACTCTCTCTCTGTCTCTGTCTTCCTGCCCCCTCTCTCTCTCTCAGTCTCTCTCTCTCTCTCTCTCTTTCTCTGTCTCTCTCTCTCCTCTCTCTCTCAGTCTCTCCCTCTCTCTCTGCCTCTGTCTTCCTGCCCCTCTCTCTCTCTCCCTCTCTCTCTGGCTCTCTCTCTCTGTCTCTCTCTCTCTCTTTCTCTCTCTCTTTCGGTCTCTCTCTGTCTCTCTCTCTGCCTCTGTCTTCCTGCCCCCTCTCTCTCTCTCTCTCTCTCTCTCTCTCTCTCTCTCTCTCTGTCCCTCTCTCTCTGCCTCTGTCTTCCTGCCCCCCCTCTCTCTCTCTCTCTCTCTCAGTCTCTCTCTCTCTCTCTCTCTCACACACCACTCTGATGTGGAAGTAGACCTAATTACACTAAAGAGGTATAAAGCGAAGGCCAAGCTATTTATGTACCATAGGCAACATACTCAGTCTGAGCCCTTGGGATGTATCCCAAATGGCACCCTATTTCCCCACAGGGCTCTGTTCAAAAGTGTTGCATTCTGGGAAACGACCCTTCTCTCCCATAATATACCGTAGCTACTTACAAGAAAGTGCAGACAGAGAGAGGGAGGGAGGGAGGGAAGGAGGGAGGGAGGGAGGGTTAGAGCCAAGTGCATGGATGACAATTTTGATGAAGCAGCTCCAACCTACTGTAGATCCCCTTTAGCGGGTGCTTGCGTTTATGTAATTAAAGTAAAATAAATCAATAAAATAGCCTAACAGACGAATGACTGGGGTTGGCCAGTTGGCTTTGTGAAGCATCTGTTCAGGTTGTTTTAGTGAGAGCTAGTGGTTTGACAGTGGGCTGGAGCCAGGAAACTATTTTCATTAAGACATCTAAAAGGCTAAATGCTGTATGAGCTAAATGCTGTATGGGCTAAATGCTGTATGGGCTAAATGCTGTGTGGGCTAAATGATGTGTGGGCTAAATGCTGTGTGGGCGAAATGCTGTGTGGGATAAATGCTGTATGGGCTAAATACTGTGTGGGATAATTGCTGTATGGGCTAAATGCTGTATGGGATAAATGCTGGGTGGGCTAAATGCTGGGTGGTCTAAATGCTGTATGGGATAAATGCTGTGTGGGCTAAATGCTGTATGGGATAAATGCTGGGTGGGCTAAATGCTGTATGGGCTAAATGCTGTGTGAGCTAAATGCTGTGTGAGCTCAATGCTGTATGGGCTAAATGCTGTATGGGCTCAATGCTGTATGGGCTAAATGCTGTATGGGCTAAATGCTGTGTGAGGTCAATGCTGTATGGGCTAAATGCTGTGTGGGCTAAATGCTGTGTGAGCTAAATGCTGTATGGGCTAACACTCTTTCTCTCTTCATGAAATTAATCTTCTTCACCTCCCCCTCTTCTCTCCTCCGTCTCTCCTCCCCTCTGTCCCCCATCAACCCTTCCTCTTTCATCAACTCAACGTCCTTCCTCCCTCTCTCCCCCGATCAACCCTCCCCAGACCTCTCCTCCTCCATCTCTCCTCCCGATCAACCCTCCCCAGACCTCCCTTCCTCATTCTCTCCTCCCTCTCTCCCTGATCAACCCTCCCCAGACCTCTCCCCCTCATTCTCTCCTCCCGATCAACCCTCCCCAGACCTCTCCTCTTCATTCTCTCCTCCCTCTCCTCCCCTCTCTCCCTGATCAACCCTCCCCCGACCTCTCCTCCTCATTCTCTCCTTCCCTCTCTCCCTGATCAACCCTCCCCAGACCTCTCCCCTCATTCTCTCCTCCCGATCAACCCTCCCCAGACCTCTCCTCTTCATTCTCTCCTCCCTCTCCTTCCCTCTCTCCCTGATCAACCCTCCCCCGACCTCTCCTCCTCATTCTCTCCTCCCTCTCTCCCTGATCAACCCTACCCAGACCTCTCCTCCTCATTCTCTCCTCCCTCTCTCCCTGATCAACCCTCCCCAGACCTCTCCTCCTCCGTCTTTCCTCCCTCTCCCCCGATCAGCCCTCCCCAGACCTCTCCTCCTCCTCTCTCTTCCCTCTCTCCCCGATCACTCCTCCCCAGACCTCTCCTCCTCCTCCTCTCTCTCTTCCCTCTCTCCCTCTCAGCATCTGTTAATGTGAATAATTGAGTTCCCCAACTAATTAAACACACCCAGATGGTTCACCCAGTACCTACGAGCTCCCTGACTAATAAAACACACTCAGATGGTTCACGCAGTACCTATGAGCTCCCTGACTAATAAAACACACCCAGATGGTTCACGCAGTACCTACGAGCTCCCTGACTAATAAAACACACCCAGATGGTTCACCCAGTATCTACAAGCTCCCTGACTAATAAAACACACCCGGGGGACAAAATGGCGCCGTAGGGAGAACACGGTGTTTCAGCGAGCTCTCGTGGTATTCGTAAATTTATATTCTTACATTAATCTCCTAGCTTGAAAAATTGGTAGAATTGGCTAAATAAGTTACCATATAATGAGTCTTGACGACTATTTCGCAAAAATCTCCGACAACATGCCCAATAGAACTACTAAGAAGTCGACCAAAACCACCACCCCTGTGGATGTGCACGAGGAGCTAGCTAACGTTAGCGAAGCTAACACCATTGCGGACCCAGGCACAATGGACCTGATAATTCAAAAGATGGCTGATAACATTACTAAAGTGATCGATGCTAAGATAAGAACGGTCTTGGAAGCAATAGCAGGTCATTCAGCTGAAATACAGAGCGTTGTGAAACGGGTTGTTGAGGCGGAAGGAAGAATTGCTGCAGTGGAAACTTCAACTACATCTATGGACGCTAAGATAAAAGCACTCGAGAAACAGGTGCGCGAAATGGCGGAGCACATTGACGACTTGGATAATCGAGGACGCAGATGCAATATTCGTGTTGTGGGACTCCCGGAAAATTCTGAAGGGACACGTTCAGTAAAATTCTTTGATGAATGGATCCCTGGCTACCTACAAATGGACACTAAGGCTGGTCGTGTGAAGCTGGACAGAGCCCATCGCTCTCAAGCGCCGATACCCGGCCCCAATCAACGCCCACGGCCGGTGGTTATAAAGTTCCACAACTTCACCGACAAGCAGCGCGTCATGGATGCGGCTAGAAACATCGGCTCTGATGGTAGTCAACATAAAGGTCCAAAGGTCTCATTCTTCAATGATTATTCCACAGCGGTTGTACGAAGACGCAAAGCGTTTGATGAGGCGAAGGCTCGACTCAGGAGAATGAAGATGGACTATGCACTGTTGTACCTGGCCACATTGAAGATTATGGTCAACGGATCACCTAAAAAGCTCTACACACCTGAAGAGGCTGCTGCGTTTATTGACTCTCTTGGGTAAATAACTTTAAGCTGCCCTCCACAGCATTGTATAAGTTTGGTTATTTTTGGTTGAATCTGATCATGAAACAGTGGTGCGAGTCCTCACGTACTCCGGCTCAGTAATATTCGTATATCTTTATTATTTTTCTTGCTAAAGTAATAGCCGCTATAGCTCAGGCTGAGATATGTGTGAATCCATATTGGTGCCCAGGCTTGGTTTTAGGTGGAAGAGCCTCAAACCTTTATGCCTCAGAACTGCCAAAGGATGCACCCAAATTAATGGAGAACTTCTTTTGTAAGATTGAGCTCCCTACTATCTCCGAAGAACAGAGGTCCCTCCTTAATGCCCCTATTACCAAGGAAGAGATAATGTTCGCAATTAAGAATCTGCAAAATGGTAAGGCCCCAGGACCAGACGGGTTTTGTAGTGAGTTCTATAAAGAGTTCCATGGCCTGATCCTTGAGCCATTGTGTGATATGTTTAACCACTCATTTTCAAATGACCAACTCCCTCAAACGCTGAGAGAAGCCAACATTTCACTTATTCTCAAAAAGGGAAAATGTCCAGAGTCTTGTTCCTCGTACAGACCAATTTCCCTTCTGAATGTGGATAGAAAATTGCTTTCTAAAATTCTAGCCACAAGATTAGAGGACTCACTGCCACTAATTGTGAAAGGAGACCAAACTGGCTTCTTTAGGGGCCGTAAGTCATGCAACAACGTCAGGCGGCTTCTTAATGTAATTCAAGCCTACCAACAAAGTGCTGTGGATGGTCTTGTGCTCTCCCTAGATGCTGAGAAAGCATTTGATCGTGTGGAGTGGTCTTACCTATTATTTGCTCTAAATAAATTTGGTCTGGGGGACAACTTTATAAAATGGGTGAAAGTTTTATATGATGACCCTCAGGCTGCTGTCCTTACTAATGGGCTACGGTCAAATAGCTTCTCTATACACAGAGGTACCAGACAGGGCTGTCCTTTATCCCCCCTCCTCTTTGCACTCGTTATGGAACCACTGGCCGAGGCCATCAGGGTAACGCCTGCTATACAGGGGCTGCTCATTGGTGATGTTCACCATAAAATAAGCTTGTATGCTGATGATGTCCTGATATTCATCTCTAGTCCCGAGACTTCAATTACATCTCTTATTAATATTATTGAATTATTCAGCGGATTCTCAGGCTACAAGATTAACCTTACTAAGTCAGAGGCTATGCCACTTGGTAGTCTGCACTCTGTACCTAATACTTCTCCCCCCTTCCCTTTTAAATGGTCTCCCTCAGGTTTCATGTATCTGGGTATATTTGTAACTCCTAAATTCCAGCTAATGTACAAATCCAATTTTGTTCCCTTGTTTGATACAATAAGACAGGATCTGGAGCGCTGGAACTCTCTCCCGATTTCTTGGTTGGGTAGAATATCCCTCCTGAAAATGAACGTTTTACCTAGACTACTTTACCCAATCCAAATGATCCCACTCTCTCTCTCTCTCTCTCTCTCTCTCTCTCTCTCTCTCTCTCTCTCTCTCTCTCTCTGTGTCTGTCTCTCTCTCTGTCTCTCTCTCTCTCTCTCTCTCTCTCTCTCTCCCTCTCTCCCTGTCTCTCTCTCTCTCTCTCTCTGTCTCTCTCTCTCTCTCTCTTATTGACTCAAGATCTTTCAGTTTTTTATTGTTAATACATTTTGTTTAAAAAGTCATAAAACATAATTCCACTTTGACATTATTATTATTTAGACTGAAACAAATGTATGTCTGTCTCATGTCTCTAGGTCAGCTGTAGTCTGTCTCATGTCTCTAGGTCAGCTGTAGTCTGTCCCATGTCTCTAGTTGGTCAGCTGTAGTCTGTCTCATGTCTCTAGTTGGTCAGCTGTAGTCTGTCTCATGTCTCTAGGTCAGCTGTAGTCTGTCTCATGTCTCTAGTTAGTCAGCTGTAGTCTGTCTCATGTCTCTAGTTAGTCAGCTGTAGTCTGTCTCATGTCTCTAGTTGGTCAGCTGCAGTCTGTCCCATGTCTCTATTCGGTCAGCTGTAGTCTGTCCCATGTCTCTAGTCGGTCAGCTGTAGTCTGTCCCATGTCTCTAGTCGGTCAGCTGTAGTCTGTCCCATGTCTCTAGTTGGTCAGCTGTAGTCTGTCCCATGTCTCTAGTTGGTCAGCTGTAGTCTGTCCCATGTCTCTAGTTCAGCTGTAGTCTGTCCCATGTCTCTAGTTGGTCAGCTGTAGTCTGTCCCATGTCTCTAGTTGGTCAGCTGTAGTCTGTCCCATGTCTCTAGTTGGTCAGCTGTAGTCTGTCCCATGTCTCTAGTTGGTCAGCTGTAGTCTGTCCCATGTCTCTAGTTGGTCAGCTGTAGTCTGTCCCATGTCTCTAGTTCAGCTGTAGTCTGTCCCATGTCTCTAGTTGGTCAGCTGTAGTCTGTCCCATGTCTCTAGTTGGTCAGCTGTAGTCTGTCCCATGTCTCTAGTTGGTCAGCTGTAGTCTGTCTCATGTCTCTAGTTGGTCAGCTGTAGTCTGTCCCATGTCTCTAGTTGGTCAGCTGTAGTCTGTCTCATGTCTCTAGTTAGTCAGCTGCAGTCTGTCTCATGTCTCTAGTTAGTCAGCTGTAGTCTGTCTCATGTCTCTAGTTAGTCAGCTGCAGTCTGTCTCATGTCTCTAGTTGGTCAGCTGTAGTCTGTCCCATGTCTCTAGGTCAGCTGTAGTCTGTCTCATGTCTCTAGTTAGTCAGCTGCAGTCTGTCTCATGTCTCTAGTTGGTCAGCTGTAGTCTGTCTCATGTCTCTAGTTAGTCAGCTGTAGTCTGTCTCATGTCTCTAGTTAGTCAGCTGCAGTCTGTCTCATGTCTCTAGTTGGTCAGCTGTAGTCTGTCTCATGTCTCTAGTTGGTCAGCTGTAGTCTGTCCCATGTCTCTAGTTGGTCAGCTGTAGTCTGTCCCATGTCTCTAGTTGGTCAGCTGCAGTCTGTCTCATGTCTCTAGTTAGTCAGCTGCAGTCTGTCTCATGTCTCTAGTTGGTCAGCTGTAGTCTGTCCCATGTCTCTAGGTCAGCTGTAGTCTGTCTCATGTCTCTAGGTCAGCTGTAGTCTGTCTCATGTCTCTAGTTAGTCAGCTGTAGTCTGTCTCATGTCTCTAGTTAGTCAGCTGTAGTCTGTCTCTTGTCTCTAGTTGGTCAGCTGCAGTCTGTCCCATGTCTCTATGTCAGCTGTAGTCTGTCCCATGTCTCTAGTCGGTCAGCTGTAGTCTGTCCCATGTCTCTAGTCGGTCAGCTGTAGTCTGTCCCATGTCTCTAGTCGGTCAGCTGTAGTCTGTCCCATGTCTCTAGTTGGTCAGCTGTAGTCTGTCCCATGTCTCTAGTTGGTCAGCTGTAGTCTGTCCCATGTCTCTAGTTCAGCTGTAGTCTGTCCCATGTCTCTAGTTGGTCAGCTGTAGTCTGTCCCATGTCTCTAGTTGGTCAGCTGTAGTCTGTCCCATGTCTCTAGTTGGTCAGCTGTAGTCTGTCCCATGTCTCTAGTTGGTCAGCTGTAGTCTGTCCCATGTCTCTAGTTGGTCAGCTGTAGTCTGTCCCATGTCTCTAGTTGGTCAGCTGTAGTCTGTCCCATGTCTCTAGTTCAGCTGTAGTCTGTCCCATGTCTCTAGTTGGTCAGCTGTAGTCTGTCCCATGTCTCTAGTTGGTCAGCTGTAGTCTGTCCCATGTCTCTAGTTGGTCAGCTGTAGTCTGTCTCATGTCTCTAGTTGGTCAGCTGTAGTCTGTCTCATGTCTCTAGTTGGTCAGCTGTAGTCTGTCTCATGTCTCTAGTTAGTCAGCTGCAGTCTGTCTCATGTCTCTAGTTAGTCAGCTGTAGTCTGTCTCATGTCTCTAGTTAGTCAGCTGCAGTCTGTCTCATGTCTCTAGTTGGTCAGCTGTAGTCTGTCCCATGTCTCTAGGTCAGCTGTAGTCTGTCTCATGTCTCTAGTTAGTCAGCTGCAGTCTGTCTCATGTCTCTAGTTGGTCAGCTGTAGTCTGTCTCATGTCTCTAGTTAGTCAGCTGTAGTCTGTCTCATGTCTCTAGTTAGTCAGCTGCAGTCTGTCTCATGTCTCTAGTTGGTCAGCTGTAGTCTGTCTCATGTCTCTAGTTAGTCAGCTGTAGTCTGTCTCATGTCTCTAGTTAGTCAGCTGTAGTCTGTCTCATGTCTCTAGTTGGTCAGCTGCAGTCTGTCCCATGTCTCTAGGTCAGCTGTAGTCTGTCCCATGTCTCTAGTCAGTCAGCTGCAGTCTGTCTCATGTCTCTAGTTAGTCAGCTGCAGTCTGTCTCATGTCTCTAGTTGGTCAGCTGTAGTCTGTCCCATGTCTCTAGGTCAGCTGTAGTCTGTCTCATGTCTCTAGTTAGTCAGCTGTAGTCTGTCTCATGTCTCTAGTTAGTCAGCTGTAGTCTGTCTCATGTCTCTAGTTGGTCAGCTGCAGTCTGTCCCATGTCTCTAGTCGGTCAGCTGTAGTCTGTCCCATGTCTCTAGTCGGTCAGCTGTAGTCTGTCCCATGTCTCTAGTCGGTCAGCTGTAGTCTGTCCCATGTCTCTAGTTGGTCAGCTGTAGTCTGTCCCATGTCTCTAGTTGGTCAGCTGTAGTCTGTCCCATGTCTCTAGTTCAGCTGTAGTCTGTCCCATGTCTCTAGTTGGTCAGCTGTAGTCTGTCCCATGTCTCTAGTTGGTCAGCTGTAGTCTGTCCCATGTCTCTAGTTGGTCAGCTGTAGTCTGTCCCATGTCTCTAGTTGGTCAGCTGTAGTCTGTCCCATGTCTCTAGTTGGTCAGCTGTAGTCTGTCCCATGTCTCTAGTTGGTCAGCTGTAGTCTGTCCCATGTCTCTAGTTCAGCTGTAGTCTGTCCCATGTCTCTAGTTGGTCAGCTGTAGTCTGTCCCATGTCTCTAGTTGGTCAGCTGTAGTCTGTCCCATGTCTCTAGTTGGTCAGCTGTAGTCTGTCTCATGTCTCTAGTTGGTCAGCTGTAGTCTGTCTCATGTCTCTAGTTAGTCAGCTGCAGTCTGTCTCATGTCTCTAGTTGGTCAGCTGTAGTCTGTCTCATGTCTCTAGTTAGTCAGCTGTAGTCTGTCTCATGTCTCTAGTTAGTCAGCTGTAGTCTGTCTCATGTCTCTAGTTAGTCAGCTGCAGTCTGTCTCATGTCTCTAGTTGGTCAGCTGTAGTCTGTCCCATGTCTCTAGGTCAGCTGTAGTCTGTCCCATGTCTCTAGTTAGTCAGCTGTAGTCTGTCTCATGTCTCTAGTTGGTCAGCTGTAGTCTGTCTCATGTCTCTAGTTAGTCAGCTGCAGTCTGTCTCATGTCTCTAGTTGGTCAGCTGTAGTCTGTCTCATGTCTCTAGTTAGTCAGCTGTAGTCTGTCTCATGTCTCTAGTTAGTCAGCTGTAGTCTGTCTCTTGTCTCTAGTTGGTCAGCTGCAGTCTGTCCCATGTCTCTAGGTCAGCTGTAGTCTGTCCCATGTCTCTAGTCGGTCAGCTGTAGTCTGTCCCATGTCTCTAGTCAGCTGCAGTCTGTCTCATGTCTCTAGTTGGTCAGCTGTAGTCTGTCTCATGTCTCTAGGTCAGCTGTAGTCTGTCTCATGTCTCTAGTTAGTCAGCTGTAGTCTGTCTCATGTCTCTAGTTAGTCAGCTGTAGTCTGTCTCTTGTCTCTAGTTGGTCAGCTGCAGTCTGTCCCATGTCTCTATGTCAGCTGTAGTCTGTCCCATGTCTCTAGTCGGTCAGCTGTAGTCTGTCCCATGTCTCTAGTTGGTCAGCTGTAGTCTGTCCCATGTCTCTAGTTGGTCAGCTGTAGTCTGTCCCATGTCTCTAGTTGGTCAGCTGTAGTCTGTCCCATGTCTCTAGTTCAGCTGTAGTCTGTCCCATGTCTCTAGTTGGTCAGCTGTAGTCTGTCCCATGTCTCTAGTTGGTCAGCTGTAGTCTGTCCCATGTCTCTAGTTGGTCAGCTGTAGTCTGTCCCATGTCTCTAGTTGGTCAGCTGTAGTCTGTCCCATGTCTCTAGTTCAGCTGTAGTCTGTCCCATGTCTCTAGTTGGTCAGCTGTAGTCTGTCCCATGTCTCTAGTTGGTCAGCTGTAGTCTGTCCCATGTCTCTAGTTGGTCAGCTGTAGTCTGTCTCATGTCTCTAGTTGGTCAGCTGTAGTCTGTCTCATGTCTCTAGTTGGTCAGCTGCAGTCTGTCTCATGTCTCTAGTTGGTCAGCTGTAGTCTGTCTAATGTCTCTAGTTAGTCAGCTGCAGTCTGTCTCATGTCTCTAGTTGGTCAGCTGTAGTCTGTCCCATGTCTCTAGGTCAGCTGTAGTCTGTCTCATGTCTCTAGTTAGTCAGCTGCAGTCTGTCTCATGTCTCTAGTTGGTCAGCTGTAGTCTGTCTCATGTCTCTAGTTAGTCAGCTGTAGTCTGTCTCATGTCTCTAGTTAGTCAGCTGCAGTCTGTCTCATGTCTCTAGTTGGTCAGCTGTAGTCTGTCTCATGTCTCTAGTTAGTCAGCTGTAGTCTGTCTCATGTCTCTAGTTAGTCAGCTGTAGTCTGTCTCTTGTCTCTAGTTGGTCAGCTGCAGTCTGTCCCATGTCTCTAGGTCAGCTGTAGTCTGTCCCATGTCTCTATTCGGTCAGCTGTAGTCTGTCCCATGTCTCTAGTCAGCTGCAGTCTGTCTCATGTCTCTAGTTGGTCAGCTGTAGTCTGTCTCATGTCTCTAGGTCAGCTGTAGTCTGTCTCATGTCTCTAGTTAGTCAGCTGTAGTCTGTCTCATGTCTCTAGTTAGTCAGCTGTAGTCTGTCTCTTGTCTCTAGTTGGTCAGCTGCAGTCTGTCCCATGTCTCTAGTTCAGCTGTAGTCTGTCCCATGTCTCTAGTTGGTCAGCTGTAGTCTGTCCCATGTCTCTAGTTGGTCAGCTGTAGTCTGTCCCATGTCTCTAGTTGGTCAGCTGTAGTCTGTCCCATGTCTCTAGTTGGTCAGCTGTAGTCTGTCCCATGTCTCTAGTTGGTCAGCTGTAGTCTGTCCCATGTCTCTAGTTGGTCAGCTGTAGTCTGTCCCATGTCTCTAGTTCAGCTGTAGTCTGTCCCATGTCTCTAGTTGGTCAGCTGTAGTCTGTCCCATGTCTCTAGTTGGTCAGCTGTAGTCTGTCCCATGTCTCTAGTTGGTCAGCTGTAGTCTGTCTCATGTCTCTAGTTGGTCAGCTGTAGTCTGTCTCATGTCTCTAGTTAGTCAGCTGTAGTCTGTCTCATGTCTCTAGTTAGTCAGCTGTAGTCTGTCTCTTGTCTCTAGTTGGTCAGCTGCAGTCTGTCCCATGTCTCTAGGTCAGCTGTAGTCTGTCCCATGTCTCTAGTCGGTCAGCTGTAGTCTGTCCCATGTCTCTAGTCGGTCAGCTGCAGTCTGTCTCATGTCTCTAGTTGGTCAGCTGTAGTCTGTCTCATGTCTCTAGGTCAGCTGTAGTCTGTCTCATGTCTCTAGTTAGTCAGCTGTAGTCTGTCTCTTGTCTCTAGATGGTCAGCTGCAGTCTGTCCCATGTCTCTATGTCAGCTGTAGTCTGTCCCATGTCTCTAGTCGGTCAGCTGTAGTCTGTCCCATGTCTCTAGTCGGTCAGCTGTAGTCTGTCCCATGTCTCTAGTCGGTCAGCTGTAGTCTGTCCCATGTCTCTAGTTGGTCAGCTGTAGTCTGTCCCATGTCTCTAGTTGGTCAGCTGTAGTCTGTCCCATGTCTCTAGTTCAGCTGTAGTCTGTCCCATGTCTCTAGTTGGTCAGCTGTAGTCTGTCCCATGTCTCTAGTTGGTCAGCTGTAGTCTGTCCCATGTCTCTAGTTGGTCAGCTGTAGTCTGTCCCATGTCTCTAGTTGGTCAGCTGTAGTCTGTCCCATGTCTCTAGTTGGTCAGCTGTAGTCTGTCCCATGTCTCTAGTTGGTCAGCTGTAGTCTGTCCCATGTCTCTAGTTCAGCTGTAGTCTGTCCCATGTCTCTAGTTGGTCAGCTGTAGTCTGTCCCATGTCTCTAGTTGGTCAGCTGTAGTCTGTCCCATGTCTCTAGTTAGTCAGCTGCAGTCTGTCTCATGTCTCTAGTTAGTCAGCTGTAGTCTGTCTCATGTCTCTAGTTAGTCAGCTGCAGTCTGTCTCATGTCTCTAGTTGGTCAGCTGTAGTCTGTCCCATGTCTCTAGGTCAGCTGTAGTCTGTCTCATGTCTCTAGTTAGTCAGCTGCAGTCTGTCTCATGTCTCTAGTTGGTCAGCTGTAGTCTGTCTCATGTCTCTAGTTAGTCAGCTGTAGTCTGTCTCATGTCTCTAGTT
>NC_088402.1:90982026-90992997 GCF_034236695.1 Oncorhynchus nerka | reverse complement strand
TTGTCTCTAGTTGGTCAGCTGCAGTCTGTCCCATGTCTCTAGGTCAGCTGCAGTCTGTCTCATGTCTCTAGGTCAGCTGCAGTCTGTCTCTATGTCTCTAGGTCAGCTGCAGTCTGTCTCATGTCTCTAGGGTCAGCTGCAGTCTGTCCCATGTCTCTAGGTCAGCTGCAGTCCGTCCCATGTCTCAGGTCAGCCGCAGTCCGTCCCATGTCTCATGAACAGTACAAGCCTCATGCTGTCATACATCTCAGGACACAGGAAGTGCACCTCAGTTTCCAGCTGCTTTAAATCACCTCTACATTCTGATTTCCTGCCAGGATTTAAGGTGTCTTTCTCTTTCGATATTTCTCTCAGTCTGTATGAGTTTAGTTTGTACATTAATAGCAATTTCAATTTATGCTGGTTGTTTTTGTTTGTTTTTTGAGTCAATTTGTTTGATTCTGGTTTTAGAAATGAAACTTTTTTTTTTTTAATTGGTCTTTAGTTTTAATGTTGATAGCAAGCTGACCAATGGGGCTCCTCCTGTTGGTAGACATGGTTACTCAGAAAGGATATGTATACTGCCAGAATTTAAATGCAATTGAACATAGAGGTAAAAGTCCCAGTTTTGCCTTGCAGTCGTTGTTTGGGATCAAAAATACTTTTGATGAATTCGACAAAAGTTTGTCAATGGGGCCTTTTTCCATTTGCTGAAGTTAGGATCAGAGACGCGCCTCCATAACTCGCTACCACACAGTAGTATTGGTGTCAGTTTTTAACCAATTTCTTTCTCTCTCTCTCTCTCTCTGCTGCTCTCTTTCTCTCTGCTGCTCTCTCTCTCTCTGCTGCTCTCTCTCTCTCTCTGCCCTCTCTCTCTCTCTCTCTGCTCTCTCTCTCCTGCTCTCTTTCTCTCCGCTCCCCGCCTCTCTTCTCTGTTGCTCTCTCTCTCTCTGTTGCCCGCCTCTCTCTCCTGCTGCCCTTTCTCTCTGCTGCCCCCTCTCTCTTGCTGCCCTCCTCTCTGCCCTCTTTCTCTCTGCTGCTCTCTCTCTGCTCTCTCTGCTCTCTCTCTCTCTCTGCTGCACTCTTTCTCTCTGCTGCCCCTTTCTCTGCTGCCCTCTCTATTCTCTGCTGTTCTTCTCTGCTCCCTTTCTCTGCTGCTCTCTCTGCTGCTCTCTCCCTGCTGCTCTCTGCTGCTCTGCTCTCTCTCTCTGCTGCCCCCTCTTTCTCTCTCTGCTGCCCTCTGCTTCTCTTTCTCTGCTGCTCTCTCTCTGCTGCCCCTCTCTCTCTGCTGCCCTCCTCTCTCTGCTGCTCTCTCTCTCTGCTGATCTTTCTCTCTGCTGCTCCTCTCTTCTTCTGCTCTGTCTCTCTCTGTGCCCTCTTCTCTCTCTCTCTCTCTCTGCTTCCCTTTTTTCTGCTGCTCTCTCTCTCTCTGCTGCTCTCTGTCTCTCTGCTGCTCTCTCTCTCTGCTGCTCTCTCTCTCTCTGCTGCCCTCTTTCTCTCTGCTGCTCTCTCTCTCTCTCTGCTGCTCTCTTTCTCTCTGCTGCCCTCTCTCTCTCTCTGCTGCCCCCCCTCTCTCTGCTGCCCTCCTTCTCTCTGCTGCTCTCTCTCTCTCTGCTGATCTCTCTCTCTCTGCTGCTGTCTTTCTCTCTGCTGCCCTCTCTCTCTCTCTGCTGCTCTCTCTCTCTCTGCTGCTCTCTCTCTCTCTCTCTCTCTCTCTCTCTCTCTGCTGCTCTCTTTCTCTCTGCTGCCCTCTCTCTCTCTCTGCTGCCCCCCTCTCTCTCTGCTGCCCTCCTTCTCTCTGCTGCTCTCTCTCTCTCTGCTGATCTCTCTCTCTCTGCTGCTCTCTTTCTCTCTGCTGCCCTCTCTCTCTCTCTGCTGCTCTCTCTCTCTCTGCTGCTCTCTCTCTCTCTCTCTGCTGCCCTCTCATCTGCTGCTCTCTTCTTCTCTTCTGTTGCCCTCTCTCATTCTTCTCTCTGCTGCTCTCTCTCTTCTGCTGCCTCTCTGCTGCCCCTCTTTCTCTCTGTTGCTCTCTCTCTCTGCTGCTCTCTGTCTCTCTGCTGCTCTCTCTCTCTGCTGCTCGCTCTCTCTCTGCTGCTCTCTTTCTCTCTGCTGCTCTCTCTCTCTCTGCTGCTCTCTTTCTCTCTGCTGCCCTCTCATTCTCTCTGCTGCTCTCTCTCTCTCTGCTGCCCTCTTTCTCTCTGCTGCTCTCTCTCTCTGCTGCTCTCTGTCTCTCTGCTGCTCTCTCTCTGCTGCTCTCTCTCTCTGCCCTTTTCTCTCTCTCTCATTTCTCTCTGCTGCTCTCTCTCTCTCTCTCTCTTCTCTCTGCTGCTCTCTGCTGCTCTGTCTCTCTGCTTTCTCTCTCTCTGCTGCTCTCTCTCTCTCTGCTGCTCATTCTCTCTCTGCTCTGCTCTCTCTGCTGCTCTCTTCTTCTGCTGCTGCTCTCTCTTGCTCTCATTCTCTCTCTGCTGCTCTCTCTTTCTCTCTGCTGCTCTCTCTTTCTCTCTGCTGCTCTCTCTTTCTTTCTGCTGCTCTATTTCTCTCTGCTGCTCTTTCTCTCTCTCTCTGCTGCTCTCTCTCTCTATTTCTCTCTGCTGCTCTCTCTTTCTTTCTCTCTGCTGCTCTCTCTCTCTCTAGTTCCCTCTCTTTGTCTCTGTCTTGCACCCCTCTCTCTCTGTCCCGCTCTCTTTCTCGGTCTCTAGTTCCTTCAATTTTTCTCTGTCTCTCTCTCCTTCACTTATAACCATTACAGTTGTAATGAGGCTGTTGCCATTTTGGGAAACAGAGATTAATTAATTCATCATTCATCTACTGTCCTTTGTTTAATAATTGAAGTGGGTACGTGTGGGCTTATTTGACACCCAGACTTCCTCTGTGTGTGTGTGTGTGTGTGTGTGTGTGTGTGTGTGTGTGTGTGTGTGTGTGTGTGTGTGTCACCCAGTTTCTTTAAAATGGAACTTCCCAGCTCGACCGTTTGGATCCTTGGAAGTTGTCGGAACGTTGGTTTCACATTGGTTACGTTTCCTGGCCGGTTGTGAGAACGTTTTACTCTGGTCCCTTGAATGTTTTCCTAGGAGGTTTCCTGAGAGGAGGACGCTCTGACAATTTACATTATAGGTTATTTGGACGTTTAACAAAAAAACAAAAAAAGTAGCTAAAACTTTCACAGACTGTTTCAATACGTCTTTTGATAGCTGCTAACTTATAACTACAAGATGGGACACATTACTGGAGGTATTGATCATACAAACACATTTCTTTCTTATTGTAACATTGCATCAGTGAGATTCCAACCACTGATCTTCTGTTTTCTATCCATGGAATGAGTCCACTGCACCACTAGGATGTTTTTTTTACACATACAAAGCTGTTCATTTTAGTCGATTCAAACAGACCTAATTTTCAAGGGAAATAAACACTCGTTAATTAAGATCAGGTGTGGCCAAATAGTGGGCGTGGCCAACACACCTGAACACACTTAATAACAAAAAATAGAGGATAGGGAGAAAGTTTTGTTGATGCTGAGAACGGAATGTATATGTTTTTAAATAACACTCTTAGAACTCTTAGAACGTTTTCTGGACGTCACTAAAGTCTTCTTGTGGTTTTTGTTGAACGTTTTCTCAATGTTCTCGGAACAAATAGATCCATGAAGAAACCTGTACAATACGCTGCGCTGAAGTAGTGAAACTCCCACAGGACAGCGTTGTTTCTTAATAACGTTCTCTGAACCAAATGAGAACATTCACAATGACAAACCTGAACATGACAATGAAAAACATTCCTGGAACATGACAAACCATTCCTGTAACGTGACAAAAAACATTCCTGGAAAATGACAAACCATTCCTGGAACATGACAAAACATTCCTGGAACATGACAAAACATTCCTGGAACATGACAAAACATTCCTGACAAAACATTCCTGGAACATGACAAACCATTCCTGGAACATGACAAAACATTCCTGGAACATGACAAAACATTCCTGACAAAACATTCCTGGAACATGACAAACCATTCCTGGAACATGACAAACCATTCCTGGAACATGACAAACATTCCTGGAACATGACAAAACATTCCTGGAACATGACAAAACATTCCTGACAAAACATTCCTGGAACATGACAAAACATTCCTGGAACATGACAAACCATGGAACATGACAAACCATTCCTATGACAAAACATTCCTTGACAAAAACATTCTTTGTCAATTCCTGGAACATGACAAAACATTCTGGAACATGACAAACCCATTCCTGGAACATGCAAACCACCCTGGAACATGACAAACCATTCCACATGACCCATTTCTGGAAATGACAAACCATGCTGAACATGACAAAACATTCCTGGAACACTGACCAAACCATTCCTGGAACATGTATGCAACATTTCCCTGGAACATGACAAAACATTACTGACAAAACATTCCTGGAACACTGACAAACCATTCCTGGAACATGACAAAACATTCCTGGAACATGGATTCCTGGAGAGGGAACATGACAAACCATTCCCTGGAACATGACAAACCATTCCTGGAACATGACAAACCAGTGCAGACAAACCATTCTGGAACATGACAAAACATTTCTGGATTCCTGGAGGGACAAACCATTCCCTGGAACATGACAAACCAGGAACATGACAAACCATTCCTGGAACATGACAAACCATTCCTGGAACATGACAAAACATTCCTGGAACATGACAAAACATTCCTGGAACATGAGGACCATTCCTGGAACATGACAAAACATTTAAATGTAGCCATGTTTGTACTTTTGGATAAGAAATACCAAGAAAATGGTTAGGTTTGTTGTCAAGTTTCTAAGGGAGCTTAACTACCTGGGTCCCAGAAAGTTGCTGAGGTTGGAGAGGAGGAGAGATGGAGAGGGTGGATGAGAGGGTGGAGAGGATGGAGAGGAGAGAATGGGAGGGATGGAGAGGAGAGGATGGAGGATGGAAAGGAGAGGATGGAGAGGAGAGGATGGAGAGGATGGGTGGAGAGGATGGAAGAGAGAGGATGGAGAGGATGGAGAGGAGAGGATGGAGAGGAGAGGTGGGAGAGGAGAGGATGGAAAGGAGAGGATGGAGGAGGATGAAAAGAGGGATGGAGGATGGAGAGAGGATGGAGAGGATGGAAAGGAGAGGATGGAGAGGATGGATGAGAGGAGAGGGTGGAGAGGATGGAGAGGAGAGGATGGAGAGGGAGGATGGAGAGGATGGAGAGGAGAGATGGAGAGGAAGGAAAGGAGAGGATGGAGAGGATGGAGAGGAGAGGATGGAGAGGATGGAGAGGAGAGGATGGAAAGGAGAGGATGGAGAGGATGGAGAGGAGAGGATGGAGGAGAGATTGAAAAGGGGAGAGGATGGAGAGGATGAAGAATGGAGATATGGAGAGGATGGAGAGGATAGAGGGAGAGGATGGAGAGGAGAGGATGGAGAGAGATGGAGAGGAGAGGATTGAGAGGAGAGGATGGAGAGGATGAAGAGGAGAGGATGGAGAGAGAGAGGAGAGAGAGATGAGAGATGGAGAGAGATGATGGAGAAGCTGGAAAGGAGAGGATGGAGAGGATGGAATGGAGAGTATGGAGAGAATGGAGAGGATGGAGAGGAGAGGATGGAGAGGATGGAGAGGAGGAGGGGATTGAGAGGAGAGGATGGAGAGAGGGAGAGGATGGAGAGGAGAGGCTGGAAGATGGAGAGGGAGATGATGGAGAGGATTGAAAAGGAGGAGGATGGAGAGGATGGAGAAGGAGAGGATGGAAAGGAGAGGATGGAGAGGATGGAGATGGAGAGGATGGAGGAGAGGATGGAGGGGAAGGATGGAGGATGGAATGGAGGATGAAGGAGAGTCTGGATGAGAGATGGAGAGGATGGATGGGAGTATGGGCTGATGGAGAGGATGGAGAGGATGGAGAGGAGAGGATGGAGAGGATGGAGAGGAGAGGGATTGAGAGGAGAGGATGGAGAGGATGAAGAGGAGAGGATGGAGAGGAGAGAGAGGAATGAGAGGATGGAGAGGGGATGATGGAGAGGATGGAGAGAATGGAGGATGGAGGACTGGAGAGGAGAGATGGAGAGGAGAGGAAGATGGAGAGGATGGAGAGGAGATGATGGAGAGGATGGAGAGAATGAGAGGAGGATGAGGATGGAGATAATGGAGAGGATGGGATGGAGAGGATGAGAGGAGAGGATGTAGAGGATAGGATAGAGAGGATGGAGAGGAGAGGATCGAGAGGATAGGATGGATAGGATGGAGAGGATGAGAGGAGAGGATGGAGAGGAAGGAGAGGATGGAGAAGAAGGTTGAGAGGATTGAGGAGGATGGAGAGGAGAGGATGGAGAGGAGAAAATGGAGAGGATGGAGAGGAGAGGATGGAGAGGATGAAGAGGAGAGGATGGAGAGGAGTGGATGTAGAGGAGATGATGGAGAGGATGGAGAGAATGGAGAGGATGGAGAGGAGAGGATGGAGAGGAGATGATGGGGAGGATGGATGGAGGATAGGAGAGGATAGGATGGAGAGGAGAGGATGGAGATGAAGAGAGGGATGGAAAAGAGGATAATAGAGGATAGGATGGAGAGGATGGAGAGGAGAGGAAGAGAGGAAAGGATGGAGAGGAAGGAGAGGGGGATGGGAGAAGAGAGAGGATGGAGAGGAGAGGGATGAGTGGGAGGATGGAGAGGAGTGGAGAGGATGGAGAGGAGAGGAAGGAGAGGATGGAGAGGAGACGATGGAGAGGATGGAAAGTTGACGACGGAGAGGAGAGGATGGAGAGGAGAGGATGGAGAGAAGAGGATGGAGAAGATATAGAGAGGAGAGGAAGGAGAGGATGGAGGGGAGGAGAGGATTGAAAGGACGCATCTCATCTTGCGTCTATAACATTATCTATAACATCATCTATAACATCTATAACATAATCTATAACATCTACAACATCATCTATAACATCTATAACATCATATGTAACATCTATAATATCTATAACATCTATAACATAATATAACACCATCTATAACATCTATAACAACATCTATAACATCTATAACATCTATAACAACATCTATAACATCTATAACATCATCTAAAACATCTATAACATCATCTATAACATCTATAACATCATCTATAACATCTATAACATCTATAACATAATCTATAACATCTATAACATCATCTATAACATCTATAACATCTACAACATCTTCAACATCTACAACATCTATAACATCTACATCATCTATAACATCTATAACAACATCTACATCATCTATAACATCTACAACATCTACATCATCTATAACATCTATAACAACACCTATAACATCATCTATAACATCATCTATAACATCTATAACATAATCTATAACATCTATAACATCATCTATAACATCTATAACATCTATAACATCTCTAAAATCATCTATAGCATCTACATTATCTATAACATCATCTATAGCATCTATTATCTATAAAACATCTATCATCTATAAAACATCTACAACATCTATAACAAAATCTATAACAACATCTATAACATCTATAACAACATCTATAAAATCTATAGCAACATCTATAACATCTATTACATAATGTATAACATCATCTATAACATCTATAACATCTATAACATCATCTATAACATCTATAACATCATCTATAACATCTACAACATAATCTATAACATCATCTATAACATCTATAACATAATCTATAACACCTATAACACCTATAACATCTATAACATCTATAACATCTATAACATCATCTATAGCATCTATTATCTATAAAACATCTATCATCTATAAAACATCTACAACATCTATAACAAAATCTATAACATCATCTATAACACCTATAACAACATCTATAAAATCTATAGCAACATCTATAACATCTATTACATAATGTATAACATCATCTATAACATCTATAACATCTATAACATCATCTATAACACCTATAACATCTATAACATCATCTGTAACACCTATAACATCTATAACATGATCTATAACATCTATAACATCTATAACATCATCTATAACATCTATAACATGATCTATAACACCTACAACATAATCTATAACATCTATAACACCTATAACATCATCTATAACACCTATAGCATCATCTATAACATGTATAAAATCTATAACATCATCTATAACACCTATAACATCATCTGTAACATCTATAACATCTACAACATCATCTATAACTTATATAATAATTTGTAAGTCACTCTGGATAAGAGCGTCTGCTAAATGACTTAAATGTAAATAACATATATACCATCCTTTATAACGTCTATAACATTATCAATAAGATCTATAACATCTATAACATCATCTATAACATTTATAACATTATCTATAACATCTATAAGATCTATAACATAATCTATAACATCTATAACAACATCTATAACATCTATAACATCTATAACATAATATATAACATCTATAACATCATCTATAACATATATAACATCTATAACATAATATATAACATCTATAAGATCTATAACATCTATAACATCTATAACAACATCTATAACAACATCTACAACATATATAACATCTATAACATCTATAACATCACCTTTAACATTTATAACATCATCTATAACATCTATAAGATCTATAACATCTATAACATCTATAACATCTATAACATCACCTTTAACATTTATAACATTATCTATAACATCTATAAGATCTATAACAACTATAACAACATCTATAACAACATCTACAACATATATAACAACATCTATAACATCTACAACATAATCTATAAGAATTATAACATCTATAACATCTATACATCATCTATAACATCTATAAAAACATATATAACAACATCTATAACATCTATAACATCATCTATAACAACATCTATAACATCTATAACATCTATAACAACATCTATAACAACATCTACAACATCTATAATAACATCTATAACATCTTTAACAACATCTATAACAACATCTACAACATCTATAATAACATCTATAACATATTTAACAACATCTATAACAACATCTATAACATCTATAACATCTACAACATCTACAACATCTATAACAACATCTATAACATCTTTAACAACATCTATAACAACATCTATAACATCTATAACATCTATAACATCATCTCACATTAGCTTCTGGCCTATACAGCTATTTCATTCCCTCGTGTTTGGAGCTGTCCACGGGGCTGAAGTTCTCTTGTTAATTAAAGCTGGAATTCTTAATCGTGAAACTGCCACGTCCATCTTAGTGGTGAAACTGCCACGTCCATCTTAGTGGTGAAACTGCCACGTCCATCTTAGTGGTGAAACTGCCACGTCCATCTTAGTGGTGAAACTGCCACGTCCATCTTAGTGGTGAGACTGCCACGTCCATCTTAGTGGTGAAACTGCCCGTCCATCTTAGTGGTGAAACTCCATCTTAGTGGTGAAACTGCCACGTCCATCTTAGTGGTGAAACTGCCCGTCCATCTTAGTGGTGACTGCCACGTCCATCTTAGTGGTGAAACTGCACGCGTCCATCTTAGTGGTGAAACTGCCCGTCCACTTTAGTGGTGAAACTGCCCGTCCATCTTAGTGGTGAAACTGCCCGTCCATCTTAGTGGTGAAACTGCCACGTCCATCTTAGTGGTGAAACTGCCCACGTCCATCTTAGTGGTGAAACTGCCCACGTCCATCTTAGTGGTGAAACTGCCCGTCCATCTTAGTGGTGAAACTGCCCGTCCATCTTAGTGGTGAAACTGCCACGTCCATCTTGATGGTGAAACTGCAACGTCCATCTTAGTGGTGAAACTGCCCGTCCATTTTAGTGGTGAAACTGCCACGTCCATCTTAGTGGTGAAACTGCCACGTCCATCTTAGTGGTGAAACTGCCACGTCCATCTTAGTGGTGAAACTGCACGTCCATCTAGTGGTGAAACTGCCACGTCCATCTTAGTGGTGAAACCATGTCCATCTTAGTGGTGAAACTGTCCCGTCCCTTTACGTCCGTTTGGATATTACAACAGCAAAAGTTACGCAAGCAAGGGCTCTGGTCTAAAGTAGTGCACTATATAGAGATAGGGTGCCATAGGGCTCTGGTCTAAAGTAGTGCACTATATAGGGGAATAAGTGCCATGGTATCACAGTACACCTAAACCCGTTTAATCCGATTATACTGCAGGGGCCACTCGTCGGTATTGAGAATAAGTGCCATGGTAACCACTGCGTCGGTTTCTCGTGCTTTAACATCTCTTACAGGATCACGTTCTGTATCATGGTCCAAACGGAGTAAATAAAGTTTAGCTGGTGCACTGTCTGTTGAGAGTTAAAGAAGCTTACTGCTAGACTGCTGCTGCCAAGCTCCGTCCAGACCATACAGAGCCGAGGCGGAGCCTTCATAGGGCTTAATGGAAATGAATGCAGGCAATTCCCCTCATCAGCGTTTCAACACAAAGTAGCTATTCCTTAATGAACAGCTGGATGGGGATAAAGAATAGGCCTGCTTCCCAAATGCCGTCCTATTACCTTATGCCAGGGATCATCAACTATGTTTCTTCTTGACCGGACGGTCAGCTGGCCAGAACATAAAATGTACAGACTGCAAACTCACCGCAAGAAGCCCAAAATATATAACATTTGACTCAAACATAATCATATCAAACCATTCTTACATTTGTAAACGAACACATCTCTATTGTGCCTGGGAATAGTTGGGAACAGATTCATCTACTTAAAAATATAAAAAAATGTAAAAATGTAATCACTTTGAGCTGATTTGTTGGTATTTTTACAAAAAAACATGGGGGGGATTAAAGCACAGGTCGCCATTTTGGGAACCCTGCCTTGTGTGTCCTGATCAAAAGTATTGTACTATCTAGGGAAAGGGGGGGCCGGAAGGGACCGAAGACTAGAAGTAAATCAAATGAAGAGTGATTGTCTGAATGGAGTAGAACATCGATAGCTA
>NC_088402.1:90964826-90981526 GCF_034236695.1 Oncorhynchus nerka | reverse complement strand
CCTCTCTGCAGATGACTTCGCCAACCATTTTGAAAAGAAGGTCGACGACATCCGATCCTCGCTTGCTAAGTCAAACGACACCGCTGGTTCTGCTCACACTGCCCTACCCTGTGCTCTGACCTCTTTCTCCCCCTCTCTCCAGATGAAATCTCGCGTCTTGTGACGGCCGGCCGCCCAACAACCTGCCCGCTTGACCCTATCCCCTCCTCTCTTCTCCAGACCATTTCCGGAGACCTTCTCCCTTACCTCACCTCGCTCATCAACTCATCCCTGACCGCTGGCTACGTCCCTTCCGTCTTCAAGAGAGCGAGAGTTGCACCCCTTCTGAAAAACCTACACTCGATCCCCTCCGATGTCAACAACTACAGACCAGTATCCCTTCTTTCTTTTCTCTCCAAAACTCTTGAACGTGCCGTCCTTGGCCAGCTCTCCCGCTATCTCTCTCAGAATGACCTTCTTGATCCAAATCAGTCAGGTTTCAAGACTAGTCATTCAACTGAGACTGCTCTTCTCTGTATCACGGAGGCGCTCCGCACTGCTAAAGCTAACTCTCTCCTCTGCTCTCATCCTTCTAGACCTATCGGCTGCCTTCGATACTGTGAACCATCAGATCCTCCTCTCCACCCTCTCCGAGTTGGGCATCTCCGGCGCGGCCCACGCTTGGATTGCGTCCTACCTGACAGGTCGCTCCTACCAGGTGGCGTGGCGAGAATCCGTCTCCACACCACGTGCTCTCACCACTGGTGTCCCCCAGGGCTCTGTTCTAGGCCCTCTCCTATTCTCGCTATACACCAAGTCACTTGGCTCTGTCATAACCTCACATGGTCTCTCCTATCATTGCTATGCAGACGACACACAATTAATCTTCTCCTTTCCCCTTCTGATGATCAGGTGGCGAATCGCATCTCTGCATGTCTGGCAGACATATCAGTGTGGATGACGGATCACCACCTCAAGCTGAACCTCGGCAAGACGGAGCTGCTCTTCCTCCCGGGAAGGACTGCCCATTCCATGATCTCGCCATCACGGTTGACAACTCCATTGTGTCCTCCTCCCAGAGCGCTAAGAACCTTGGCGTGATCCTGACAACACCCTGTCGTTCTCAACTAACATCAAGGCGGTGGCCCGTTCCTGTAGGTTCATGCTCTACAACATCCGCAGAGTACGACCCTGCCTCACACAGGAAGCGGCGCAGGTCCTAATCCAGGCACTCGTCATCTCCCGTCTGGATTACTGCAACTCGCTGTTGGCTGGGCTCCTGCCTGTGCCATTAAACCCCTACAACTCATCCAGAACGCCGCAGCCCGTCTGGTGTTCAACCTTCCCAAGTTCTCTCACGTCACCCCGCTCCTCCGCTCTCCACTGGCTTCCAGTTGAAGCTCGCATCCGCTACAAGACCATGGTGCTTGCCTACGGAGCTGTGAGGGGAACGGCACCTCAGTACCTCCAGGCTCTGATCAGGCCCTACACCCAAACAAGGGCACTGCGTTCATCCACCTCTGGCCTGCTCGCCTCCCTACCACTGAGGAAGTACAGTTCCCGCTCAGCCCAGTCAAAACTGTTCGCTGCTCTGGCCCCCCAATGGTGGAACAAACTCCCTCACGACGCCAGGACAGCGGAGTCAATCACCACCTTCCGGAGACACCTGAAACCCCACCTCTTTAAGGAATACCTAGGATAGGATAAAGTAATCCCTCTCACCCCCTTAAAATATTTAGATGCACTACTGTTCCACTGGATGTCATAAGGTGAATGCACCAATTTGTAAGTCGCTCTGGATAAGAGCGTCTGCTAAATGACTTAAATGTAATGTAAATGTAAGATCGTATTTATTTAGATACAGACCTATGCTTATATGAATGGATGAAACGGTATCCCCAAGTTTGACCCCGATCGTCAATAGGAAGATTGGGTATCTTGAGTCCTTACTAGATCATCAGTAACCAACACGTATCGTGACACAAGGTGAGACCCAGATGCAGACACAGGAGGCAGATGGTTGGAGTCTTACAATGTTTATTAATCCAAAGGGGTAGACAAGAGAATGGTCGTGGACAGGCAAGAAGGCCAAAACCAGATCAGAGTCCAGGAGGTAAAGAGTGGCAGACAGACTCGTGGTCAAGGCAGGCAGAATGGTCAGGCAGGCGGGTACAGAGTGGCAGACAGGTTCGAGGTCAAGGCAGGCAGAATGGTCAAGGCAGGCAGGAGGGTACAGAGTGGCAGACAGGCTCGTGGTCAAGGCAGGCAGAATGGTCAGGCAGGAGGGTACAGAGTGGCAGACAGGCTCGTGGTCAAGGCAGGCAGAATGGTCAGGCAGGAGGGTACAGAGTAGCAGACAGGCTCGTGGTCAAGGCAGGCAGAATGGTCAGGCAGGCGGGTACAGAGTAGCAGACAGGCGGGTACAGAGTGGCAGACAGACTCGTGGTCAAGGCAGGCAGAATGGTCAGGCAGGCGGGTACAGAGTCCAGAAACAGGCACGGGTTAAAACCGGGAAGACTAGAAAAAAGAGAATGCAAAAGGAGAACGAGAAAAACACACTAGTTGACTTGACTAACAGACAAGACGAACTGGCTCAGAGAGACAGGAAACACAGGGATAAATACACTGGGGACAATAAGCGACACCTGGAGGGGGTGGAGACAATCACGGGAACAGGTGAAACAGAACAGAGCGTGACACATGGCGACACACCATTTCTTCACAAAGAGCTGGATAAATCACTGGAATGGATAAATCACTGGAATGGATAAGTAATTGTAATGGATAAATCACTGGAATGGATAAATCACTGGAATGGATAAATCACTGGAATGGATAAATCACTGGAATGGATAAATCACTGGAATAGATAAATCACTGGAATGGATAAATCACTGGAATGGATAAATCACTGGAATGGATAAATCACTGGATGGATAAATCACTGGAATGGATAAATCACTGGAATGGATAAATCACTGGAATGGATAAATCACTGGAATGGATAAATCACTGGAATGGATAAATCACTGGAATGGATAAATCACTGGAATGGATAAATCACTGGAATGGATAAATCACTGGAATGGAATAAATCACTGGAATGGATAAATCACTAAGTAATTGGAATGGATAAGTAATTGGAATATAGTCATACTGACTGGTTCTTTAGTGCTAAAACAAATCGAGGACAATTCTTTGTTTTTACTTAGTCATAGCTCTAATCAATTAACTTTCTGGAGCTATATCAGCTAACAAGGACAGACCAGTGAGCTATTCACACACACACACTAACAGACACAGACACACACACACACACACACACACACTGGACACATCCATCCTTTAACCATTCAGCTCAGTTCAGGTAACTGAACTCAGATAACTGAACTAAAAGACTATCGCCTCATAGCACTCACTTCTGTCATCATGAAGTGCTTTGAGAGGCTAGTCAAGGATCATATCACCTCTACCTTACCTGATACTGTAGACCCACTCCTATATGCTTACAGCCCCAATAGATCCACAGACGACGCAATGGCCGTCTCACTGCACCCATCTGGACAAGAGGAATACCTATGTACGAATGCTGTTCATTGACTAGAGCTCAGCCTTCAACACCATAGTCTCCTCCTAGCTCATCATGTTCACCCCGCTATCATCCAGAAGACGAGGTCAGTACAAGTGCATCAAAGTTAGGACCGAGAGACTGAAAAATAGGTTCTATCTCAAGGCCATTCAGACTGTTAAATAGCCATCACTCGCCAGCCTCCACCCACTACCCTGCCCTGAACTTAGTCACTGTCACTAGCCGGCTACCACCCGATTACTGAACCCTGCGCCTTAGAGGCTGCTGCCCTATGTACATAGACTTGGATTACTGGTCACTTTAATAATGTTTACATACTATTTCACTGATTTCATATGAATACTGAACAAAAATATAAATGAAATCATGCAACAATTTCAATGATTTTACTTACAATTCATATAAGGAAATCAAGTCAAGAAATCAAGTCAATTGAAATGAATGCCCTAATCTATGGATTTCACAACAGAGCAGGGGGGCAGCCATGGGTGGGTCTGGGAGGGCATAGGCCCACCCACTGTGGGGAGCCAGGCCCAGCCAATCAGAATGAGTTTTTCCCCACAAAAGGCCTTTATTACAGACATAAATACTCCTGAGTTTCATCAGCTGTCCAGGTGGCTGGTCTCAGACAAACCCACAGTTCCATCAGCTGTCCAGGTGGCTGGTCTCAGACAAACCCACAGTTCCATCAGCTGTCCAGGTGGCTGGTCTCAGACAAACCCACAGTTCCATCAGCTGTCCAGGTGGCTGGTCTCAGTTCCATCAGCTGTCCAAACCCACAGTTCCATCAGCTGTCCAGGTGGCTGGTCTCAGACAAACCCACAGTTCCATCAGCTGTCCAGGTGGCTGGTCTCAGACAAACCCACAGTTCCATCAGCTGTCCAGGTGGCTGGTCTCAGACAAACCCACAGTTCCATCAGCTGTCCAGGTGGCTGGTCTCAGACAAACCCACAGTTCCATCAGCTGTCCAGGTGGCTGGTCTCAGACAAACCCACAGTTCCATCAGCTGTCCAGGTGGCTGGTCTCAGACAAACCCACAGTTCCATCAGCTGTCCAGGTGGCTGGTCTCAGACAAACCCACAGTTCCATCAGCTGTCCAGGTGGCTTTCACCCACAGTTCCATCAGCTGTCCAAGACAAACCCACAGTTCCATCAGCTGTCCAGGTGGCTGGTCTCAGACAAACCCACAGTTCCATCAGCTAATTTTGCATGCCCAATTTTTCAGTTTTTGATTTGTTAAAAAAGTTTGAAATATCCAATAAATGTCGTTCCACTTCATGATTGTGTCCCACTTGATGTTGATTCTTCACCAAAAAATACAGTTTTATATCTTTATGTTTGAAGCCTGAAATGTGACAAAAGGTCGCAAAGTTCAAGGGGGCCGAATACTTTCGCAAGGCACTGTATATATATATATTCTCCGGACTCTTAATTTGATTATTTTATTTTTTATATAGTTGTGGATTGTTAGATATCACTGTTGGAGCTCGGGAACACAAGCATTTCGCTACACCACCCGCAATAACATCTTCTAAATATGTGTACGCGAACAATAAAAACGTTGATTTCATTTCATTCAACACAGACGTGGTGAATTGGTGAGCTGACTTAATGTAGAGATTGTATTATATTCACTGTTCATGCTTCTGTGGGCTATGTTGTTATAACAGTATATAGCCCACTATTAACAGTGCTAAGACAATCATTTGGACTTCTAGTAGACGCTACAATATTTCACCAACCATTCAATTAATTAATTGGTTGTCTGAATGATTAGCCTACCTATGATTGGGTCTAAGAGTATAGACGTTGTCATAAAATATAGACGAAGAGGCCAGCCCAGCAAACTTCAAAGTTTACCACGATAAAAACCTACTCGGGAATATAGCCTATTGATGATCCAACTAATGCGCTGGATTTATGACGTAATTAGCCTAGACAGTCTTCGTTATGCCCGTGCCATCAGTCCTAGTCTTCATTAGACTACCCAACAGGAGTCCTTGGATGGCAAGGTATGATTTCCGGCATTGAAATAAATGACTGGCAAACGCTGTGTTATTCAATCAGACAATAATAAGCCTACTAAGAGTGTAATTACATATGATAGCATAGCCATTGAAACGAGGAGCAGTTATTGCCTGCCTGACTTCTCGCTCTCTCGCTCTCCCCCACACGCTCTCTCTCCCTTTCTCACACACACCGACAGCCCCTTTCAATCTCTCACTCTCACTCTCTCCGTCGTCCGTTCCCGACTCTCTTTCCTACAACAAATATGGCTGCAAAATCGGACGGAGCAGCCCTGTCTGTGCAGACTACCGAGAATCCGGTACCACCACCACTCCGATGTATGGTCGCAGCCGAGCCCGACCAGGGTCCCTCGTCGTGCCGCTATGCTTCTAAGCCCTACTCGCTCCTGGATTGCTGCTGGGTGTTGTGCTCACTGCTCGTCTTCTTTTCAGACGGGGCCACCGACCTGTGGCTTGCCGCGGACTACTACCTGAGACGGGACTACTGGTGGTTCGGGCTGACGCTGGTCTTCGTGGTGGTTCCCTCCGCCGTGGTTCAGGTGTTGAGTTTCAGGTGGATAGTCTACGACTACACGGACATCAGCGGCAGCAGCAGCGGGGCAGTAGCGGCAGTCAGTGCGGCGGCAGCAGCGGCGGCGGCGGACTCTTCCAAGGGAGGCGAGTGTAATTTCAGCACCAAGGGCAGCACCAACAACAACAAACAGCGCGGTGGCGGAGCGGCCAATGCTGCTACTGTTGGCGGGGTTGGATGCTCGTCGGCGGGGCAGAATTCGGCGGGGGCAGGGACTGAGAGCGGCACGCGGACATGCTGCAGAGTGTGTATGTGGCTGTTCCAGTCAATTCTTCACCTCCTACAACTGGGCCAGGTCTGGAGGTAAATACAGATACACATGTATTATGCAGCATACAGCAGCCGTCTGATCAATATGAGACACGTGCACTTGAGCGTGCGAACAGGCAGCCGTGCTCTGCACGCGCTCCGTGGCTCATAGAGAGGTTGTGGAGGAGCAACACCTCTCTTCTGCTGGAGATACTGGTCAGTCAGTCCACACTGGTAAAGATGGTTCAGCCCAGAGTCATGTTAAAGAGAGATCGGTTACATTTAAATATATGTCTCCTCTCCTCTGTGTAGCCTATCAATCCTATTTTCCGTTAGGATTGTGATAATCTATGGCATACCATATTCTGATTATGTGAATCTCTACAGGATCACGTGCATCTTTTTAGGGTTGTTTTATGGTGTGAATATAAGGTTTGAGACTATGTTGGTCATGCCGAGCCTACCAGTAACCGTTAACAGAAGGAAACGCATGCCAAGTCAAGCCCACTACTTACTACCAGTCATGGTCGAGTGATTCTAGAATGTCTAGTGTCTGTGTGTGTGTGTGGTTACCTATGTGTTTGTGTGCGTGCGTGGGCATGTGTGTGTGTGTGGTTACCTATGTGTTTGTGTGCGTGCGTGGGCGTGTGTGTGTGTGTGGTTACCTATGTGTTTGTATGCGTGTGTGTGTGTGTGTGTGTGTGTGGTTACCTATGTGTTTGTATGCGTGTGTGTGTGTGTGTGTGTGAGAGAGAGAGAGAGAGAGAGAGAGAGAGAGAGAGAGAGAGAGAGAGAGAGAGAGAGACAGGGTTGGGAAGGAGAGAAAGCAGCATAATGAGGATGATGAGGATGATGAAGATGTAGATGAGGATGATGATGATTAGGAGGATGAGGATGATGATGAGGATGATGATGAGGATGATGAAGATGAGGATGATGATGATTATTAGGAGGAGGAGGATGATGATGAGGATGATGAGGAGGAGGAGGATGATGATGGGGATAATGATGAGGATAATGAGGAGGAGGAGGATGATAATGAGGAGGAGGAGGATGATGAGGAGGAGGAGGAGGATGGGGAGGAGGAGGGGGATGATGATGAGGAGGAGGAGGAGGATGAGGAGGAGGAGGGGGATGATGATGATGATGAGGAGGAGGAGGATGATGATGATGGGGAGGAGGAGGAGGATGAGGAGATGGATGTTGATGATGATGAGGATGAGGATGAGGAGGGGGTGATGATGAGGAGAAGGATGAGGAGGAGGAGGAGGAGGAGGAGGAGGAGGGATGATGATGATGAGGAGGAGGATGGGGGATGATGATGAGGAGGAGGAGGAGGAGGATGATGATGAGGAGGAGGATGAGGAGGATGATGATGGAGCCCAAATATTCGCGTTCTGTTAATTTCCAGATGAGAATAATAAAGTCCATTCATTGATAAAACTCTCCAAAAGCTAAACGGTAACCCTTTGCTGGGCTGTTGGGCGAGTGGTGATATCTGTTTCATTGCACAAACTGCTTCATGAATATTTAATGACAGTAGACCAAGACTGTTTCATGTCTTTGTAAGACTGACTCAGCCTTACTTTCTGCCCAAATATTCAGGGGGCCTACTTCCTGCCGTTTCGCCAGTTCAAAATTAGCTGAGTTGCCTTTTCAGAAAACACCACTCACTGGGCACAGATGTCATTTCAACGTTTGGTCTATATTCCCTGACGTTCATGACTTTGCAAATCCAATCCATTTTCCATGTTGATTCATTAATATTAACAAGCATCAAAAGTCTCTTCGGAGGTTTTCAGGCCAGGGCAGGGCAAGCCAGGACTAGGCCATGGCAGATCAGGGCAGGCTAGGCCAGGCCAGGGCAGACCAGGGCAGAACAGGAACAGGGCAGGCCAGGAAAGGGCAGACCAGGGCAGAAGGGGGGAAGGGCAGGGCAGGGGAGGGCAGACCAGGGCAGAACAGGGGAAGGGTTGGGAAGGGCAGGGCAGGGCAGGGTTGGGAAGGGCAGGGCAGGGCAGGGCAGGGCAGGGCAGGGCAGGGCAGGGCATACGAAATAGTATCACCCGCATATAGATTAAGTTGACAAGTTTTTTGACAGATTGACCAATGGTGTTTCTATAAATAGTGAAGAGATCAGGTCCCAGAATCCACCCCTGTGGTACACCTTTATGTACTTCAAGACATGCAGACTGAACCCCGTCAATGACGATGGCTAAGCTCATCATGATACCATCAACAGGCCTATCAAGGACTTGTTCAATAAAATACCATGATCAACAGTATCACAAGCTTTTGACAGGTCCACAAATAAAGCAGCACATTTCATTTTAGAGTCAAAAGTATAGACACAATAATTAACAGCTAAACTGGTTACTGTGATACTTAAATGCCCAGGACTAAACCCTGTGTCCTAAACCCTGTGTCCTAAACCCTGTGTCCTAAACTCTGTCCTAAATTATGTGTCCTAAACCCTGTGTCCTAAACTCTGTCCTAAACCCTGTGTCCTAAACCCTGTGTCCTTAACTTCTCCCTTATGGAGACGGCAACACAAGACCTGATTTACATACTTTTGGAATATTTTAACCTTTATTTAACTAGACAAGACAGTTAAGAACAAATTCTTATTTACCATGATGGCCTACCAAAAGGCAAAAGGCAAAAGGGAGATGGGATTAAAACTAAAAATACAGGACAAAACACACATCACGACAAGAGAGACACCACAACATTACATAAAGGTATACCTAACACAACAGCATAGCAAGGCAGCAACACATGACCATACAGCATGGTAGCAACACCACATGACAACAGCATGGTAGCAACACAACATGGTAGCAACACCACATGACAACAGCATGGTAGCAACACAACATGGTAGCAACACCACATGACAACAACATGGTAGCAACACCACATGACAACAACATGGTAGCAACACCACATGACAACAACATGGTAGCAACACCACATGGTAGCAACACAACACGGTAGCAAAACCACATGACAATAACATGGTAGCAACACCACATGACATCAACATGGTAGCAACACAACATGACAGCAACATGGTAGCAACACCACATGACAACAACATGGTAGCAACACCACATGACAACAACATGGTAGCAACACCACATGACAACAACATGGTAGCAACACCACATGGTAGCAACACAACACGGTAGCAACACCACATGACAACAACATGGTAGCAAAACCACATGACAACAACATGGTAGCAACACAACATGGTAGCAACACCACATGATAACAACTTGGTAGCAGCACAACATGGCAGCAGCACAACATGGTAGCAACACAACATGGTAACAACACAACATGGTAACAACACAACATGGCAGCAGCACAAAGCCTGGTGCAAACATTAGTCGGCACAAACAGCACAAAGGGCAAGAAGTTACAGACAACAATACATCAAGCAAAGTTGCCACAACTGTCAGTAAGAGTATCCATGATTGGATCTTTGAATGAAGAGATGGGGATAAAACTTCCCAGTTTGAGTGTTTGTTGCAGCTCGTTCCAGTCGCTAGCTGCAGCCGAACTGAAAAGAGGAGCGACCCAGGGATGTGTGTGCTTTGGGTACCTTAAACAGAATGTGACTGGCAGAACGGGTGTTGTATGTGGAGGATGAGGGCTGCAGTAGGTATGTCAGATAGGAGGGAGTGAGGCCTAAGAGGGTTTTATAAATAAGCATCAACCAGTGGGTCTTGCGACGGGTATACAGAGATGAACAGTTTACAGAGGAGTATAGAGTGCAGTGATGTGTCCTATAAGGAGCATTGGTGGCAAATAAGATGGCCGAATGGTAAAGAACATCTAGTCGCTCGAGAGCACTCTTACCTGTCGATCTATAAATTATGTCTCCGTAATCTAGCATGAGTAGGATGGTCATCTGAATCAGAGTATGTTTGGCAGCTGGGGTGAAAGAGGAGCGATTACAATAGTTCTAAACCCTCAGAGGTATCAATAACACCTGTGGGAAGAGGGGCATTCTTCTTACCAAACCACATGACCTTTGTTTTGGAGGTGTTCAGAACAAGGTTAAGGGCAGAGAAAGCTTGTTGGACACTAAGAAAGCTTTGTTGTAGATCATTTAACACAAAATCCAACTGGAGCCAGCTGAGTATAAAACTGTAAAATCTGCTTATAAATTATTGAGAGAGCCTCCTACTGCTTGAGCTATGTGGTTGATGTAAATTGAGAAGAGCGTGGGGCCTAGGATCGAGCCTTGGGGTGCTCCCTTGGTGACAGGCAGTGGCTGAGACAGCAGATGTTCTGACATTATACACTGCGCTCTTTGGGAGAGGTAGTTAGTAAACCATACCAAAGACCCCTCAGAGACACCAATACTTCTTAGCTGGCCCACAAGAATGGAATGGTCTACTGTATCAAAAGCTTTGGCTAAGTCAATTTATATAGCAGAATCAAGGGCAATGGCGACATCATTTAAGGTTGCAGTGACACATCCCATAACCTGAGCGGAAACCAGATCGCAAACCAGAGAGAATACCATAGACATCAAGAAAGCCAGTCAGTTGATTATTGACAAGTTTTTCCAACACTTTTGATAAACAGCGCAAAATAGAAATAGGCCTAGAACAGCCAGGATCAGATTAATCTCCCCTTTAAATAAAGGACGCACCATGGCTGCCTTCCAAGCAATGGGAACCTCCCCAGAGAGGAGAGACGTGTTAAAAAGGTCAGAGAGAGGCTTGGTGATGATAGGGGCAGAAACCTTAAAGAAGAAAGGAGAGACAGATTTAAAGGGTCAGAGAGAGGCTTGGTGATGATATGGGCAGCAACCTTAAAGAAGAGAGGGTCTAAACCATCTGACCCAGATGTTGTTTTGGGGGTCAAGTTTCAGGAGCTCCTTCAGCACCTCAGACTCAGTGACTGACTGCAGGGAGAAACTTTGTAGAGGGGCAGCGGAACAAGAGGGAGGAGCATCGGGCATAGTCGCATTAGAAGGGGTGGGAGACGAGTAAATGTTGGACGGGCAATGAGGCATGGCTGAGTCAAATAGGAATCCTGATGTGATGAAGTGGTGATTAAAGACCTCAGCCATGTGCTTCTTGTCAGTAACAACCACATCATCAACATTAAGGGACATGGGCAGCTGTGAGGAGGAGGGTTTATTCTCCAGGTCTTTAACTGTTTTCCAGAACTTCTTGGGTTAGACCCACAGAGAGAGAACTGAGCTTTAAAGTAACTAACTTTGGCCTTCCAGATAGCCTGAGTGCACTTATTTCTCATTTGCCTGAACGAGAGCCAGTCAGCCTGAGTATGTGTGAGCCGAGCCTTTCGCCAAATGGTATCCTTGAGGTGGAGTAACTCTGCCAGATCACGGTTGAACCAGGGGCTGAACCTGTTTTTAATTCTCATTTTCTTTATGGGGGGGCGTGTTTCTTAACAATACCACTGAAAATATTTTAAAAAAGAAGGTCCAAGCGTCTTCTACAGAGTGAATCAAGCTGATTCTATACCAATTTAAAGAGGCCAGGTCATGAAGGTTTAGGGAGTCCCATTGCTTTAAGACTTGGTCAGGTGGTTTAAGCATGTCCCAGTTTAGGTCACCTAGCAGGACAAATTCAGACTTAGTGTAGGGGATCAGGAAAGAACTTAGGGCAGGTAGGGTACAGGCTGCTGCTGCTGGTGGACAATAACACCCAGCAACAGTCAACAAAGAGCTATTAATGCTTAAAAAGGTTTATGCTTAAAACCAGCAAATCAAATTGTTTGGCGACAGACTTGGTGGAGACAACCGAGCACTGAAGGTGATCCTTGGTAAAGATTTTCACTCCCACACCTTTGGAAGATCTGTCTAGCAGAAAAAGGTCATAACCAGAAAGGTTAACATCAGTATTCAAAACACTCTTCCTTTACCACGTCATCTTTCTGAACCACATCTCAGTAATGACCAACACATCTGGATTGGAGCTGTGAACCCACACTTTCAATTGACCAATTGTAGGTAATACTACGAGTCTGTTAACGTGGAGAAAACCCAGACTTTAACGAGAGCAGAATTCAGTGAAGCAGATATCAGAGCACAAGTCAGAATTGGGGCTAGCAACAGTAGCTGGGCCAGGGTGTACATGCACATTTCCAGATATCATCAGCAGTAATACAATCAGGGCACGGCAGAGGACAGGGAGAGCTCTGCAGTGTTGATTTGTTATGACATTTGAATGTGCATCAGATGGCAACAAGATCATATTATACAGCAATTTCATCAGGTAACAGGAATACAAAGCAGGTGAGAGGTGGTTAGAATAGGATGGGAGGCTAGAAGTCTGTGTAACCAATACAGAGTCAGAGTCCCGAGTGTGGGAACAAACATAGTCTGTCCCACGTGTAATCGCAAGATTGAACCCAACATGGGGGGACTGTCATGACGTTGGCCTGGGGGTAGGTTTATGACAGTCATAAATACATCTTCCCCCCTTTTTCCTCTCTCTACCCTACTGATGTTACATTTGAAAACCCCTTGGTTAACATAGAGATTCTGGGAACATCAGAAGGTGGGGGGGAATGAACTATATTCTGGTAATCCGACCAATTGAACATATGGGGTGGTACTTAATGAATATGATGTCAGTTCGGTTGTTATCGGAGACATTCTCATCAATGATAAGATGACATAAACTCTACAGTGCAAAGTCTGCAAATTGTAGTTTCGGATTCACATGGAACTTTCGAATATAAAATTATTGGTGAAGAGATTAAACGTAATTTTAGCTTCCAAATGAGATATTTGGGTTTTCATAAGATTAGGGCTCTGCTCAATCAGTGGCCCGCCCCTGTGAAGGGACATGGGTTATAAAACTTTTCAAACACGCCCTCCTCTCCCTTGATGACAATATAACCTGCTGTTCCGAGTAAGTGAGGTCTGCAGCCACTGCGTTAAAAGGACTAACATGTCAACTACAGAACTAAGCCAACCTCAGCATGAGCTTCGGTTGCAAATGATATGAACTTTGAACTCTTATTCACTACAGAAGTGATACCTCCTAGCCGTTGAGTTAGCAACAGCAGCTGTAAACGCGGGCTAGGAAAGAACAGACAGAGTATCCAATCTACCACACAACGACGTTACTACAACATATCCAATTGACCACCAGATACATTCTTCAAAGGACAAAGGACTCGGTTTGGCAAAATGGCCTTCCATCTACCACCAACCTACTGAAGCGCAGCTCAGAATAAATATTTATTGCATTTTCCTTTTCCAAATGGGCGGTAATTTAGAATGCATAAGATACTGTATTTACGATAGCACAGCTTCTCCCTGTGTTCCTCAGTCTTCCCGCTCTTTCACTCAAACCCCGCCCCTTTTCTTTCGTGTAACCAGCTGTCATATCTGTTCCGTCCGCTAGGGATGTTTTCCTTTATGATGTCATTTGTAATCAAGGTATAATTTCTTCTTTGTATATGTCATTCTGTGTGAATAGTTAGGTATTTAGTAAATAAATAATTAAACCCAATTTTGTATTGCTGATTCAACTTGTTAGCCAGGGTTCGTGAAGATAACCAAGAATTTACAACTTTCAGATGAGACTGAATTAAGGTGACGATTAATATTGACTGCTATTGATGTAAAATATTACTAGTTCTTTAAGAGTTTATTCGGAAGATAGCAGCTCTGTAAATATTATTTTGTGGTGCCCCGACTCTCTAGTTAATTACATTTACATGATTAGCTCAATCAGGTAATATTAATTACGGAGAAAGGATTTTATAGAATAGCATGTCATATCACTTAATCATAGCCAAAGACACAACACACGGTTAGGTAAACAAGCAAGTTCATAGTCAACACAGCACACAGCTGTCATGAGGCAAATAGCATAAGGAACAAGAAAAAATATATAACAACTTGGGGCTAGCCATTGTAAGTTCAGAGTTACTCAACCCAACAAGATAACTTGAGAGAATAGCTCTCTATAAATCCAGTAAGCTACGAAAGTATGAGATCAAATAAATAAATAGTAGGCCTATAATTCAGATCAGTACTAAGTGTATGGTGTATGTGTGTGTGTGTTGGAGGCAAGTGAAAGGTTGGGAGAGGACCTATACCTGCACCAGACGGGGTGCAGAACACTATCCCTACAGTAAAGAACACCATCCCTACAGTAAAGAACACCATCCCTACAGTGAAGAACACCATCCCTACAGTGAAGAACACCATCCCTACAGTAAAGAACACCATCCCTACAGTAAAGAACACCATCCCTACAGTGAAGAACACCATCCCTAGAGTAAAGAACACCATCCCTACAGTAAAGAACACCATCCCTACAGTAAAGAACACCATCCCTAGAGTAAAGATCACCATCCCTACAGTAAAGAACACCATCCCTACAGTAAAGCATGGTGGTGGCAGCATCCAAGGCACACCGGCAAAGTGACAGTACAGTGGCTGAAGGACAAGAAGGTGAATGTCCTTGAGCGGCCTAGTCAGAGCCCCTAAATCCCATCGAGAATCTGTGGAATGACTTGAAGAGTGCAGTTCATGAGAGGTCAATTTACTGTTTTAAATTGTAAATCATTTTCAGAGAATTTTTTTTTTTTTTATTCACTTGGATATTGTGGGTTACTGTGTTTATTTATTTATTTTATTTATTTCACCTTTATTTAACCAGGTAGGCTAGTTGAGAACAAGTTCTCATTTACAACTGCGGCCTGGCCAAGATAAAGCATAGCAGTGTGAACAGACAACAACACAGAGTTACACATGGAGTAAACAATAAACAAGTCAATAACACAGTAGAAAAAATAATAATAATAATAATATATTTTTTTTAAAGAGTCTATATATGTTGTGTGTAAATGAAGTCGTGAAAAGAAGTCAGATTTGATGTGTTTCAGGCTGTAAGGCAACAAAAGGTGAACATTTTGAAAACCATAGAATGGTGGATATTCAGTATTCTATTTAAACTCACTGTTCACTGTTGACTAAAGAGGCTTCAACAGACAACAACACAGTCGGTATAGGCGTGTGTGTGCAACGGTGTGTGTGTGGTGAGAGCGTTCTATTCTCTAAATGTTATTCTGTATAAATAGCCTGGGTGGTTATTTGCTTAAATCACTGAACACAACAGATGCTTATTAGAGAACGACTTCTGTTTTTTTGTGTGTTTTTTACCTTTATTTAACCAGGCAAGTCAGTTAAGAACAAATTCTTATTTTCAATGATGGCCTAGGAACAGTGGGTTAACTGCCTGTTCAGGGGCAGAACGACAGATTTGTACCTTGTCAGCTCGGGGATTTGAACTTACAACCTTCCGGTTCCTTGTCCAACTCTCTAACCACTAGGCTACCTACCTCCTCTACACTCTAACCCAGTGGTTCTTAACCTTGTTGGAGGTACTGAACCCCAACAGTTTCATATGTGCATTCACCGAACCCTTCTTAATTGAAAAAAAAATCTAATTCAAAACATAGGTCTATATTTGACTGGTGCACAAAATGAACCGTGCATCAACATCACTGTGTTCAAAGAACAAAATCATCAAAACATGATTTTCACACAGATTATAATTTTCACACAAAAACAAAAACATAATAATGAATATTTACTGCAAATCAGTGTGACTTCTGCTGTTGCCTTTCAGAGACCAGTTCAGAAATGCGCGGCTTCACCTTGGCAAGTGCCACTCTCATGTCATTTTCGCAACAAAGTCTGTTCCTTTTCTTCGTTTTTATGTCCAGCATCCTCGAAAAGGATTGCTCGCAAAGATATGTTGTAACAAACGGTATGAAAATCTCCAGAGCTTTCTTAGCAATAACAGGGTACGTTACCATTTGTTGACACCAAAACGTTGAAAGCGTTGTTGTTCTGAAGAGTTGCTGTTGAACCTGGCTCTGCTGAATTTCAATGATTTCATCGAGGTATTCATCATTGACATCTGTTGTCTCAACACTAAACGTGAACGGCTGTCTCACCCATGCTGGATATGACTCTCTTGTAGGGAAGTATCCGTCGAGAGACTTTGCAAGCTCATCTAAGTGCGTGGCAATTGCTTGCTTCAGTTCAGCGGGTACAGAAATGTCTCCGATTCCAGATACATCTTCGATCTTACTTACACAGTCGTCCAGCAGGGGAAAGTTTGCGAAGTTATTGTTCTCTGTACGTCATTTCCATAACGGTAGCTTTTTTTTGAAAAGCCTTCAGGTTTTCCTCCGCTTCGATGATGTTGACTCCACCGCCCTGCATCTTTTGATTGAGATGATTGAGAGCTGCGAAGATATCGGCCAT
>NC_088402.1:90952326-90954826 GCF_034236695.1 Oncorhynchus nerka | reverse complement strand
TGCTGTGTGATGCTAATGTTAAACGAGCTAAGGCTGTGTGTTGCTAATGCTAGACGAGCTAAGGCTGTGTGATGCTAATGCTAAACGAGCTAAGGCTGTGTGTTGCTAATGCTAAACGAGCTAAGGCTGTGTGTTGCTAATGCTAAACGAGCTAAGGCTGTGTGTTGCTAATGCTAAACGAGCTAAGGCTTTGTGATGCTAATGCTAGACGAGCTAAGGCTAGGTGATGCTAATGCTAGACGAGCTAAGGCTAGGTGGTGCTGCTACTGCTGCTAGACGAAGGTGGAAGAGGATGGAGGGAGGAGGAGCGTGGAGGAGGGTGGATGAGGAGGATGGAGGGATGAGGAGGATGGAGGAGGGTGGAGGGATGAGGATGGAGGGATTTTTTAATATATTTTTTTTAACCTTTATTTACAGTTTTTTTGGATTGCTTAAGCACGATTTTCAAAACAGGGCCCGTGTTTTCAAAACACTACACCCAATTAGCAAAACACTACAGATCCTTTGCAAAATTAAACACTCTTGTAAAAACTATACACTTCTTTTTAAAAACCACACTTTGTTCCCATATGAAACACACACGTTTCTCATTACTATACTCTGTTTGCACGAGTTACACTCTGCTGTGATAAACCTAAAACCCTTTTAGCACTTCTACTTCCCTATGATTAGAGTAGGCTACTATCAACAAAGTACAAATATAATGTAAATTCAACAAACACTACACAAGACCAAATTTGCAGCCTGAAGAAACTCATTTATTTCTCAACACGCCCAAAATGTTGACATGGAGATTCATAATACTGGAACCAAACGTCACTTAATGTATTGTAAGATAAAAAAAATAATAATAATAAATAACAAGAAGGTGCTCAAAGAGGACCGACTCTGACAAATGAGGTCCGCGCAACACTGGTTGACCACGTTGTCAACCACGGCCTGACGCTGAGGGAGGCTGGACTGCGAGTACAGCCAAATCTAAGCCGATATACAGTGGCAAGTGTGATGAGAACATTTAGACTGGAAAATAGGTATTGTAAAAATATCATCATATCAAAAACATCTGCACGGTTTCAGTAACTGCTTACAGTACTGTATTCTATGCACTATCAGCACTTCTGTTACCTTTTCCTGTGAAATTACTGTACTATTGTATACTGAGTTTTTCTCTACACAGGATTGAGGGTCAGGGACCACGAGGGGGAAGGCCTCCTATGTTCACAGAACAGCAAGAGAGGGAGATAGTAAACATGGTTTTGGCCAACAATGCTATAACACTCAAGCAGCTCCAAGCTAACATTGTCAATAACCACGCCATTTTCAACGATATCCATCAGGTCTCAACATCAACGCTGCCACGCATCCTAATAAAAAACATTTTCAAATGAAGCAAATTTATCGAGTGCCTTTCGAGCGCAATTCCGAAAGGGTGAAACGCCATGATTATGCAGAGGTATGTATTCACTTTAGCAGTGTGATCTTGCATAGTGTCTCATAATCTTTTACTGTACTGTAATAGGTATACTAGATCTACACTGAACTACACAATTTTGCCTGACACTGTTTTTCAGAGAGTTTTACGAATGGATGGAGAGGAGATCCAGCATGAGTTCATTTACGTAGATGAGGCTGGGTTCAACCTGACAAGAACACGAAGGAGGGGAAGAAGCATCATTGGCCACAGGGCTGTAGTCAATGTCCCAGGGCAACGTGGGGGTAATATAACACTCTGTGCAGCCATTACACAGAATGGGGTCCTCCACCGCCATGCCCATATGGGCCCTTACAACACAGCACTCATACTTACATTCTTGGACCAATTGCACAACATAACAGTAGCAAATCAAATCGATCATATGCAATACATTGTTGTCTGGGACAATGTGTCTTTCCACCGCTCTGCTCTGGTTCAGCAACATCCACATTTCACCCTCCTATATCTTCCACCATACTCTCCATTCCTCAACCCTATAGAAGAGTTTTTCTCGGCATGGCGGTGGAAGGTATATGATCTCCGTCTCCAGGCTGAGGTACCCCTCATCCAAGCCATGGAGGAGGCCTGTGACCAGATGGAGGTAGCAGTAATACAAGAATGGATTCGTCATTCAAGACGTTTCTTTCCAAGGTGTCTTGCTAATGACAACATTGCCTGCGATGTTGATGAAATTCTCTGGCCAGATCCAGCTAGGCGAAGAGACAATGTCTAGTTGTTTTTTTTTTTTTAACTTACAATACATAAAGTGACGTTTGGTTCCAGTATTATGAATCTCCATGTCAACATTTTGGGCGTGTTGAGAAATAAATGAGTTTCTTCAGGCTGCAACATTGGTCTTGTGTAGTGTTTGGTGAATTTACATTATATTTGTACTTTGTTGATAGTAGCCTACTCTAATCATAGGGAAGTAGAAGTGCTAAAAGTGTTTTAGGTTTATCACAGCAGAGTGTAACTCGTGCAAACAGAGTATAGTAATGTGAAATGTGTGTGTTTCATATGGGAACA
>NC_088402.1:90924826-90947326 GCF_034236695.1 Oncorhynchus nerka | reverse complement strand
TCGCCTCTCAGCTTTAGCTGCTTCCAGTTCCTCCCCAGGATCTCTTCCCATGTCCAGGAGTCCTGAGCACCTCCATGCTGTTTGGTCCCTTGGTGGTGGGATGTTGTCACGGCTGTTGAAGGAGGAGGACCAAGGTGCAGCGTGGTTAGCGTAAAATATTATTTATTTAAGATGACGCCGAACAAAACAATAAACACTACAAAAACAAACCGTGAAGCTACAGGCTATGTGCCCTAAACAAAGTCAACTTCCCACAAACACCAGGTGGGAAAAGGCTACCTAAGTATGGTTCTCAATGAGAGACAACGATAGACAGCTGCCTCTGATTGAGAACCCACACCCGGCCAAACACAAAGAAATAGAAAACATAGAAATAAAGAAACTAGAATGCCCACCCTAGTCACACCCTGGCCTAACCAAAATATAGAATAAAATACTCTCTATGGCCAGGGCGTGACAGGTCTCTCCTGAGATGTTCGATCGGGTTCAAGTCCAGGCTCTGGCAGGGCCACTCAACAACATTCAGAGACTTGTCCGGAAGCCACTCCTGCGTTGTCTTGGCTGTGCGCTTAGGGTCGTTGTCCTGTTGGAAGGTGAACCTTCGACCCCAGTCTGAGGTCCTGAGCGCTCTGGAGCAGGTTTTCATCAATGATCTTTCTGTACTTTGCTCCGTTCATCGTTCCCTCAATTCTGACTAGTCTCCCAGTCCCTAAGAAAAACATCCCCACAACATGATGCTGCCACCACCATGCTTCACCGTAGGGATGATGCCAGGTTTCCTCCAAACATGACACTTGGCAGTCAGGCCAAAGAGTTCAATCTTGGTTACATCAGACCAGAGAATCTTATATCTCATGGTCTGAGTCCTTTAGGTGCCTTTTGGCAAACTCCAAGCGGGCTGTCATGTACCTTTTACTGAGGAGTGGCTTCCGTCTGGCCACTCTACAATAAAGGCCTGATTGGTGGAGTGCTGCAGAGATGGTTGTCCTTCTGGAAGGTTCTCCCATCTCTACAGAGGAACTCTGGAGATCTGTCAGAGAGACCATCAGGTTCTTGGTCACCTCCCTGACCAAGGCCCTTCTCCCCCAAATGCTCAGTTTGGCCGGGCGACCAGCTCTAGGAAGAGTCTGTGAGAGTCTCGTGGTTCCAAACTTCTTCCATTTAAGAATGATGGAGGCCACTGTGTTCTTGGGGACCTTCAATGCTGCAGACAATTTTTGGTACCCTTCCCCAGATCTGTGCCTCGACACAATCCTGTCTAGGAGCTTCATGTATATCACTGTCAGTTTGGTTAAGGTTAGGGTAAGGGTAAGGGTTAATTGATGTAGCAAAGAGAGGTGGATCATGTTGAACTACATTCATAAGCTGTAGAATTGCGAGATCATTTTTTAGCTGTGTAGTACTGAGAGCGGTTGGATCTACAGGCATGGAGAGTGGTGTCCTGATGATGGAGGCCACTGTGTTCTTGGGGACCTTCAATGCTGCAGACATTTTTTGCTACCCTTCCCCAGATCTGTGCCTCGACACAATCCTGTCATGGAGCTCTACAGACAATTCCTTTGACCTCATATGGCTTGTTTTTTACTCTGACATGCACTGTCAACTGTGAGACCTTATATAGACAGGTGTATGCCTTTCCAAATCATGTCCAATCAATTGAATCTACCACAGGTGGACTCCAATCACGTTGTAGAAACATCTCTAGGAAAATTAATGGAAACAGGATGCACCTGAGCTTAATTTCGAGTCTCATAGCAAAGTGTCTGAATGCTTAAATACGTTTTTTTTTTTTAAATGTGCAAACAATTCTAATAACCTGTTTTAGCTTCGTCATTATGGACTATTGTGATGTCATTATGGACTATTGTAATGTCATTATGGACTATTGTGATGTCATTATGTAGTATTTTGATGTCATTATGGACTATTGTGATGTCATTATGGACTATTGTGATGTCATTATGGACTATTGTGATGTCATTATGTAGTATTTTGATGTCATTATGGACTATTGTGATGTCATTATGGACTATTGTGATGTCATTATGGACTATTGTGATGTCATTATGGACTATTGTGATGTCATTTTGTAGTATTTTGATGTCATTATGGACTATTGTGATGTCATTATGTAGTATTTTGATGTCATTATGGACTATTGTGATGTCATTATGGACTATTGTGATGTCATTATGGACTATTGTGATGTCATTATGGACTATTGTGATGTCATTATGTAGTATTTTGATGTCATTATGGACAATTGTAATGTCATTATGGACTATTGTGATGTCATTATGGACTATTGTAATGTCATTATGGACTATTGTAATGTCATTATGGACTATTGTGATGTCATTATGTAGTATTTTGATGTCATTATGGACTATTGTGATGTCATTATGGACTATTGTAATGTCATTATGGACTATTGTGATGTCATTATGTAGTATTTTGATGTCATTATGGACTATTGTGATGTCATTATGGACTATTGTAATGTCATTATGGACTATTGTGATGTCATTATGTAGTATTTTGATGTCATTATGGACTATTGTGATGTCATTATGGACTATTGTGATGTCATTATGGACTATTGTAATGTCATTGGGGACTATTGTGATGTCATTATGGACTATTGTGATGTCATTATGTAGTATTTTGATGTCATTATGGACTATTGTGATGTCATTATGGACTATTGTAATGTCATTATGGACTATTGTGATGTCATTATGTAGTATTTTGATGTCATTATGGACTATTGTGATGTCATTATGGACTATTGTAATGTCATTATGGACTATTGTGATGTCATTATGTAGTATTTTGATGTCATTATGGATGTCATTATTGTGATGTCATTATGGACTATTGTAATGTCATTATGGACTATTGTAATGTCATTGTAGTATTTTGATGTCATTATTATGGACTATTGTGATGTCATTATGGACTATTGTGATGTCATTATGGACTATTTTGATGTCATTATGGACTATTGTGATGTCATTATGGACTATTGTAATGTCATTATGGACTATTGTGATGTCATTATGTAGTATTTTGATGTCATTATGGACTATTGTGATGTCATTATGGACTATTGTAATGTCATTATGGACTATTGTGATGTCATTATGTAGTATTTTGATGTCATTATGGACTATTGTGATGTCATTATGGACTATTGTAATGTCATTATGGACTATTGTAATGTCATTATGGACTATTGTAATGTCATTATGGACTATTGTGATGTCATTATGGACTATTGTGATGTCATTATGGACTATTGTAATGTCATTATGGACTATTGTGATGTCATTATGTAGTATTTTGATGTCATTATGGACTATTGTGATGTCATTATGGACTAATGTAATGTCATTATGGACTATTGTGATGTCATTATGTGGTATTGTGATGTCATTATGTGGTATTGTGTCATTATGTAGTATTGTGATGTCATTATGTGGTATTGTGATGTCATTATGTGGTATTGTGATGTCATTATGTAGTATTGTGATGTCATTATGTGGTATTGTGATGTCATTATGTGGTATTGTGTGTAGTTTGATGGGGGGCGATTTAGTCAATTTTAGAATAAGGCTGTAGCCTAATAAAATGTGTAAATAAGTCAAAGGGGTCTGAATACTTTACGAATGCTCTGTATACAAGATAATATAAAACATGTGTTGTGAATTTAGCTATCACTGGGCATTTGTATCATCTTGGCTTCTCCAGAGCTGACTTTACACAGAGATGAATGAAACCCGACAGGAGATACACTCTCTGGTCTGAATACACTTATATCTACTCTAGCAGTAAATGAATTGAATTACATTCGTTCACAGGTTGTTGTCTTGAGGGCATGGTGAAAAGCCCAAAAACGTCAATAGTTATATGTCATAATGACATCACAATACCGCAAGCAGGGGTGTATCTACTTCTGTGTGGTAAACACTGGGCCTTGGTCAAAGTAGTGCACGAAATAGAAAAATAGGCTGTCATTTGGGATGAAGCCTGTATATTCAGAATGGTGATGTTTGTACTGTTGAGCGTGTTGTGTTTCTACTGTTGAGGGTGTTGAGTGTGTTGTGTTTCTACTGTTGAGTGTGTTGTGTTTCTACTTTTGAGTGTGTTGTGGTTTCTACTGTTGAGTGTGTTGTGGTTTCTACTGTTGAGTGTGTTGAGTGTCTTGAGTGTGTTGTGTTTCTACTGTTGAGTGTGTTGTGTTTTCTACTCTTGAGTGTGTTGTGTTTCTACTGTTGAGTGTGTTGTGTTTCTACTGTTGAGTGTGTTGTGGTTTCTACTGTTGAGTGTGTTGTGGTTTCTACTGTTGATTGTGTTGTGGTTTCTACTGTTGAGTGTGTTGTGTTTCTACTGTTGAGTGTGTTGTGTTTCTACTGTTGAGTGTGTTGTGTTTCTACTGTTGAGTGTGTTGTGTTTCTACTGTTGAGTGTGTTGTGTTTTTTTAAATCAAATCAAATCAAATTTTATTTGTCACATACACATGGTTAGCAGATGTTAATGCGAGTGTAGCGAAATGCTTGTGCTTCTAGTTCCGACAATGCAGTAATAACCAAAAAGTAATCTAACTAACAATTCCAAAACTACTGTCTAATACACAGTGTAAGGGGATAAATAATATGTACATAAGGATATATGAATGAGTGATGGTACAGAGCAGCATAGGCAAGATACAGTAGATGGTATCGAGTACAGTATATACATATGAGATGAGTATGTAAACAAAGTGGCATAGTTAAAGTGGCTAGTGATACATGTATTACATAAGGATGCAGTCGATGATATAGAGTACAGTATATACGTATGCATATGAGATGAATAATGTAGGGTAAGTAACATTATATAAGGTAGCATTGTTTAAAGTGGCTAGTGATATATTTACATCATTTCCCATCAATTCCCATTATTAAAGTGGCTGGAGTTGAGTCAGTGTCAGTGTGTTGGCAGCGGCCACTCAATGTTAGTGGTGGCTGTTTAACAGTCTGATGGCCTTGAGATAGAAGCTGTTTTTCAGTCTCTCGGTCCCAGCTTTGATGCACCTGTACTGACCTCGCCTTCTGGATGATGGGGGAGAACAGGCAGTGGCTCGGGTGGTTGATGTCCTTGATGATCTTTATGGCCTTCCTGTAACATCGGGTGGTGTAGGTGTCCTGGAGGGCAGGTAGTTTGCCCCCGGTGATGCGTTGTGCAGACCTCACTACCCTCTGGAGAGCCTTACGGTTGAGGACGGAGCAGTTGCCATACCAGGCGGTGATACAGCCCGCCAGGATGCTCTCGATTGTGCATCTGTAGAAGTTTGTGAGTGCTTTTGGTGACAAGCCGAATTTCTTCAGCCTCCTGAGGTTGAAGAGGCGCTGCTGCGCCTTCTTCACGATGCTGTCTGTGTGAGTGGACCAGTTCAGTTTGTCTGTGATGTGTATGCCGAGGAACTTAAAACTTGCTACCCTCTCCACTACTGTTCCATCGATGTGGATAGGGGGGTGTTCCCTCTGCTGTTTCCTGAAGTCCACAATCATCTCCTTAGTTTTGTTGACGTTGAGTGTGAGGTTATTTTCCCGACACCACACTCCGAGGGCCCTCACCTCCTCCCTGTAGGCCGTCTCGTCGTTGTTGGTAATCAAGCCTACCACTGTTGAGTGTGTTGTGTTTGAGTGTGTTGTGTTTCTACTGTTGAGTGCGTTGAGTTTCTACTGTTGAGTGCGTTGAGTTTCTACTGTTGAGTGTGTTGTGGTTTCTACTGTTGAGTGTGTTGTGGTTTCTACTGTTGAGTGTGTTGTGTTTCTACTGTTGAGTGTGTTGTGGTTTCTACTGTTGAGTGTGTTGTGGTTCTACTGTTTGAGTGGTAGACGGTGTCTGCAGTGTAGTCCTCCCAGTCAATAGGGGGCGCTGTCAATACCACTCAACATCTCTGGGGTTGCTTCCTAAATGGCAGCCTATTCCCTTTGTAATGCACTACTTTTGACCAGAGGGAGGGAGAGAGGGAGGGAGGGAGAAAGGGCGGGAAAGGGGAAGGGTGAAGTAATGACACTAAAAGACCTGTCCAACAAGCTCTCACATTCTCACTGAAAAATAGACGCTTTTGCACTTTTCTCCAAACGTCAAATTTCAAATTGAATGGTTAAGGATTAAGGTTTCCGATAGGGTTAAAATATTACGTTTACTCAATCATTCCGATTGGTTAAATTAAGGGTTAACATTTTGAAAAAGTGAGTCATGGGATAAAGGTTTGGAATAAAAAAAGATATATATATATTTATATGTTTAAGTCTTTGACTTGGGTTGTACGCGCAACTGTTCGATCTAGAGTCAGAGAATGTCATTATGGACTATTGTGATGTCATTATGTGGTATTGTGATGTCATTATGGGCTATTGTGTGTAGATTGACAGACCGTCCACACCACCATATCAAAACAGAAGACTACATGATGGTAATAGAGCTCACAGTCGCCCCCTAGTGGACGGTTTTTGAAGGCACAGACCAAAAGCACACCTCCCCAAAAGATTCTCAATCAACGCGGTCCTGCGTACGTCATTTGAATGTGTTGACAGTTGGAGAAATGCATGCAGGTTTTGGACATGCAGGTTATGGGGACTTAAGTTCTGCTCTCTCTAGCAGTGAGACTCTGTGTTAAGTTCTGCTCTCTCTCTCTAGCATTGAGTCAGTTGGAGAAATGCAGTGCAGGTTTTGAGACAGGTCTGCTCTCTCTCTAGCAGTGAGAGTCTGTGTTAGTTCTGCTCTCTCTAGCAGTGAGAGTCTGTGTTAAGTTCTGCTCTCTCTAGCAGTGAGACTCTGTGTTAAGTTCTGCTCTCTCTCTCTAGCATTGAGAGTCTGTGTTAAGGTCTGCTCTCTCTAGCAGTGAGAGTCTGTGTTAAGGTCTGCTCTCTCTCTAGCAGTGAGAGTCTGTGTTAAGTTCTGCTCTCTCTCTAGCAGTGAGAGTCTGTGTTAAGGTCTGCTCTCTCTCTCTAGCAGTGAGAGTCTGTGTTAAGTTCTGCTCTCTCTAGCAGTGAGAGTCTGTGTTAAGTTCTGCTCTCTCTAGCAGTGAGAGTCTGTGTTAAGGTCTGCTCTCTCTAGCAGTGTGAGTCTGTGTTAAGTTCTGCTCTCTCTAGCAGTGTGAGTCTGTGTTAAGGTCTGCTCTCTCTCTAGCAGTGAGAGTCTGTGATAAGGTCTGCTCTCTCTCTAGCAGTGAGAGTCTGTGAGTCTGTGCAGTGAGAGTCTGTGTTAAGGTCTGCTCTCTCTCTAGCAGTGAGAGTCTGTGTTAAGGTCTGCTCTCTCTCTAGCAGTGAGAGTCTGTGTTAAGTTCTGCTCTCTCTCTAGCAGTGAGAGTCTGTGTTAAGGTCTGCTCTCTCTAGCAGTGTGAGTCTGTGTTAAGTTCTGCTCTCTCTAGCAGTGAGAGTCTGTGTTAAGGTCTGTTAGCAGTGTGAGAGTCTGTGTTAAGGTCTGCTCTCTCTCTAGCAGTGAGAGTCTGTGAGTTCTGCTCTCTCTCTAGTGAGGTCTGCTCTCTCTCTAGCAGTGAGAGTCTCTGTGTTAAGTTCTGCTCTCTCTCTAGCAGTGTGAGTCTGTGTTAAGGTCTGTCTAGCAGTGAGAGTCTTGATAAGGTCTGCTCTCTCTAGCAGTGAGAGTCTGTGTTAGCAGTGAGAGTCTGCTCTCTCTCTAGCAGTGAGACTCTGTGTTAAGTTCTGCTCTCTCTCTAGCAGTGAGAGTCTGTCTGCTCTCTCTCTAGCAGTGAGAGTCTGTGTTAAGGTCTGCTCTCTCTCTAGCAGTGAGAGTCTGTGTTAAGTTCTGCTCTCTCTCTAGCAGTGAGAGTCTGTGTTAAGTTCTGCTCTCTCTCTAGCAGTGAGAGTCTGTGTTAAGGTCTGCTCTCTCTAGCAGTGAGAGTCTGTGTTAAGTTCTGCTCTCTCTCTAGCAGTGAGAGTCTGTGTTAAGGTCTGCTCTCTCTAGCAGTGACAGTCTGCGTAAGGGCCACTGCTCTGTGGTGCATACACACTGACTGGAGCACTGTAGTCACTGACTAGAACACTGGAGTCACTGACTAGAACACTGTAGTCACTGACTAGAACACTGTAGTCACTACTGACTAGAACACTGTAGTCACTGACAGGAGAACTGTAGTCACTGACTAGAACACTGTAGTCACTGACAGGAGCACCAGTCACTGACTAGAACACTGTAGTCACTGACTAGAACACTGTAGTCACTGACAGGAGCACCAGTCAATGACTAGAACACTGTAGTCACTGACTAGAACACTGTAGTCACTGACTAGAACACTGTAGTCACTGACTAGAACACTGTAGTCACTGACAGGAGCACCAGTCACTGACTAGAACACTGTAGTCACTGACTAGAACACTGTAGTCACTGACTAGAACACTGTAGTCACTGACAGGAGCACCAGTCACTGACTAGAACACTGTAGTCACTGACTAGAACACTGTAGTCACTGACTAGAACACTGTAGTCACTGACAGGAGCACCAGTCACTGACTAGAACACTGTAGTCACTGACTAGAACACTGTAGTCACTGACTAGAACACTGTAGTCACTGACTAGAACACTGTAGTCACTGATTAGAACACTGTAGTCACTGACAGGAGCACCAGTCACTGACTAGAACACTGTAGTCACTGACTAGAACACTGTATAGAACACTGTAGTCACTGACTAGAACACTGTAGTCACTGACAGGAGCACCAGTCACTGACTAGAACACTGTAGTTACTGACTAGAACACTGTAGTCACTGACTAGAACACTGTAGTCACTCACAGGAGAACTGTAGTCACTGACTAGAACACTGTAGTCACTGACTAGAACACTGTAGTCACTGACTAGAACACTGTAGTCACTCACAGGAGAACTGTAGTCACTGACTAGAACACTGTAGTCACTGACTAGAACACTGTAGTCACTGACTAGAACACTGTAGTCACTGACTAGAACACTGTAGTCACTCACAGTTTTCCCCCGACACAGAGAGCACACATTACAGATTCTGTATCTTCATTTGACCCAATTTCTCACAGCAAGAAAAACAATCTCTCGTCAACAGAAGTAACAAACTTTCAAGAATATTTTTTAAATCGGTAACTGAGATTACAGGAAAAGTAAAAGGTAATGTGAATTATTATGAGGATTAGAATTAACAGACAGTTAAATCACCCAATAGATTTGGGAGTTTGTTTTCAAACTCTTTGTGTGTCTGTGTAATCTGAGGGAAATATGTGTCTCTAATATTGTCATAGATTTGGCAGGAGGTTAGGAAGTGCAGCTCAGTTTCCACATACCCCTACATATCAACTCGGTACTCGTACTCCCCGTATATAGGCATGTTATTACCTCGTACCCCTGATCATTGACTCGGTACTCGTACTCCCTGTATATAGCCACGTTATTACCTCGTACCCCCGATCATCGACTCGGTACTCGTACTCCCCGTATATAGCCACGTTATTTCCTCGTACCCCTGATCATTGACTCGGTACTCGTACTCCCTGTATATAGATAGCCACGTTATTACCTCGTACACCCGATCTGATCATCCCGTATATAGCCACGACCTCGTACCCCTAATCATCGTACTTACTCCCTGTATATATATATAGCCACGTTATTACCTCGTACCCCTGATCATCGACTCGTTACTCGTACTCCCTGTATATAGCCACGTTATTACCCTACCCGATCATCGACCCTGACTCCCTGTATATAGCCACGTTACTCGACCCTGATCATCGACTTTACTGTACTCCCTGTATATAGCCACGTTATTACCTCGTACCCCTGATCATCGACTCGTTACTCGTACTCCCCGTATATAGCCACGTTATTACCTCGCACCCCTGATCATCGACTCGGTACTCGTACTCCCTGTATATAGCCACGTTATTACCTCGTACCCCTGATCATTGACTCGGTACTCGTACTCCCTGTATATAGCCACGTTATTACCTCGTACCCCTGATCATTGACTCGGTACTCGTACTCCCCGTATATAGCCACGTTATTACCTCGTACCCCTGATCATCGACTCGGTACTCGTACTCCCTGTATATAGATAGGCATGTTATTACCTCGTACCCCTGATCATCAACTCGGTACTCGTACTCCCTGTATATAGCCATGTTAGGAGAGGACTGAGGAGGGGAGGAGAGGACTGAGGAGGGGAGGAGAGGACTGAGGAGGGGAGGAGAGGACTGAGGAGGACAAGAGAGGACCGAGGAGGGGAGGAGAGGACTGAGGAGGGGAGGAGCGGATTGAGGAGGTCGAGAGGAGAGTACAGAGGAGGGGAGGAGAGGACTGATGAAGGGAGGAGAGGACTGAGGAGGGGAGGAGGAGAGGAGGGTAGGAGGGGAGGAGAGAACTGAAGAGGAGGGAGGAGGAGAGGAGAGAACTGAGGTGGAGGGGGAGGTCTGTGGGGGCACTAGACACATTACAGATGGCAGAATAATTTTTGCCCCTGAGGACTCTTCTCCCACGCTAAAGTACTTAACAGAGATCATGCAGTCAGTGTCTGTGTGTTTGTGTTTCTGAATCCCCGCCAATGAGAACACACATTGGATAAGCCAGGTAAGTGTTAGTTCTCCCAAACAGGAAACCCATAGAAGCAAAGATCCCTCCTTTCACACACTGGCAGGAAGCTACAGCTTTTCATTCATCATTAGTTAGATGAGGAGGGGACACAGATGAAAGGAAGGAGAAGAGAGCGGGAGAGAGAGAGAGAGAGGGAAGGAGAGAGAGAGAGAGAGAGGGAAGGAGAGAGAGAGAGAGAGAGAGAGAGAGAGAGAGAGAAAGAAAGAAAGAGAGACAGGAAACAAGGTGAGAGTCTCCTATGTCTAGGACTGCGCTGTTTATTTGTAACAGTTAGTCTGCTATGTCTAGGATTGCGCTGTTTATTTGCTGTGATTAAGGGAAAAGAAAACCAGGAGTGAACACAGACAGGCTTCAATAGGGGCATGTGTGTGTGTGACTGTACTGCACCATAACAGACGTCAACGAAATAATATAGAATTTTTCAGAGTCGTGACTGATCGAAGTGGATAATATAGAGCTGGCGGGATTCTCCATGCAACGGCAGGACAAAGAAGCTACAACTGGTAAGACGAAGGGTGGAGGTGTGTGTCTATTTATCAATAACAGCTGTTGCTCGATGTCTAATATTAAAGAAGTCTCGAGGCAATGGCTCACCTGAGGTAGAGTACCTCATAATAACCTGTAGACCACACTATCTACCAAGAGAGTTCTCGTCTATATTATTCATAGTAGTCTAGACCGATGCTGGCACTAAGACCACACTCAACCAGCTGTATACCGCCATAAGCATAACAAGAACATGACAATGCTCATCCAGAAGCGGCGCTCCTAGTGGCCGGGGACTTTAATGCAGGCAAACTTAAATCAGTTTCACCTCATTTTTCAGAGGCAAAAAAAAACTCCATCTTTACTCCACACACAGAGACGCTTAAAAAAGGTCTCCCTCGCCCTCCATGCAATCTCCATAGACAAACATTGGCAGTAGAATGGCCTTACTGAAGAGCTCAGTGACTTTCAATGTGGCACCATCATAGCCTTTCCCACGCACCATTTGGCAAATCCAACCATAATTCAATCCTCCAGATTCCTGCTTACAAGCTAAAAACTAAAGCAGGAAGTACCAGTGACTCGCTCAATCCGGAAGTTGTCAGATGACGCAGATGCTACTATGCCACAGGACTGTTTTGCACAGACTGGAATATGTTCCCGGGATTCATCCAAAGGCATTGAGGATTAACACCTCAGTCATCAGCTTCATCAATAAGTGCATCGAAGACGTCGTCCCCACAGTGACTGTAGCACGCTCCAAAGTACAGGCCTCAGTGTAACGCTCATTCCTTCGACAATAAACGCGAATCCGACCATCACCCCTGGTGAGGCAAAACCGCGACTCGTCAGTGAAGAGCACTTTTTGCCAGTCCTGTCTGGTCCAGCGACGGTGGGTTTGTGCCCATAGGTGACGTTGTTGCCGGTGATGTCTGGTGAGGACCTGCCTTTACAACAGGCCTTCAAGCCCTCATTCCAGCCTCTCTCAGCCTATTGCGGAGAGTCTGAGCACTTATGGAGGGATTGTGCGTTCCTGGTGTAACTCGGGCAGTTGTTGTTGCCATCCTGTACCTGTCCCGCAGGTGTGATGTTCAGATGTATAGATCCTGTGCAGGTGTTGTTACACGTGGTCTGCCACTGCGAGGATGATCAGCTGTTCGTCCTGTCTCCCTGTAGCGCTGTCTTAGGCGTCTCACACTACAGACATTGCAATGTATTGCCCTGGCCACATCTGCAGTCCTCATGCCTCCTTGCAGCATGCCTAAGGCATGTTCTCGCAGATAAGCAGGGACCCTAGGCATCTTTCTTTTGGTGTTTGGAGTCAGTAGAAGTCAGTAGAAAGGTCTCTTTAGTGTCCTAAGTTTTCATAACTGTGACCTTAATTGCCTACCTTCTGTAAGCTGCTAGTGTCTTAACGACCGTTCCACAGGTGCATGTTCATTAATTAATTATGGTTCATTGAACAAGCATGGGAAACAGTGTTTAAACCCTTTACAATGAAGATCTGTGAAATTATCCTGAAAAATGGGCGTTTCTTTTTTTTGCTGAGTTTATGTGAGAATGCTGTTCATTGACTACAGCTCAGCGTTCAACAGAATTGTGCCCACAAAGCTCATCACTAAGCTAAGGACCCTGTGACTAAACACCTCCCTCTTCAACTGGATCCTGGATCCTGGACAGACACCATCATGTACTCTCTTTTAACGATTATTTTACGATTTTTGGGTAACGGAACCGGAACCATTGCAGGGACTCCTCATCTACCGAGGCATGACCAAAATCCGTTACCCAAAAATCGGTTTCCGTGCCAGCTACCGGGGTAGTAGTTGCATAGCTTTCCATTCTTCCTAGTCGGTGCTCAAATATCACTGATTGCTTACAACACACAATATTGACAAACAACACATTATTTTATCTTCTCCAGTCAACTTTCTATCACCATACATATGACCACTTACTGACAATGTCTCATCCTTGACAGACACTACCGCTGGAAAATGCCAATATCCCAGGTGTCACCAGACTTTTAACATGGACTATTTCTCTACAACCAATCAAGTACACGGATGTGCCAATGTCTCCATATACCACACAGACAATAGAGACAATTAAACAGACTTTTGTTTTTAATTTATTTTTAATTTCACCTTTATTTAACCAGGTAGGCCAGTTGAAAACAAGTTCTCATTTACAACTACGACCTGGTCAAGATAAAGCAAAGCAGTTCGACAAAAAAAACACAGAGTTGTACATGGGATAAACAAAAGTACAGACAATAACAATAGAAAAATCTTTATACAGTGTGTGCAAATGAGGTAAGGAGGTAAGGCAATAAATAGGCTGAAGTAATTACAATTTAACAAATGAACACTGGAGTGATAGATGTGCAGATGATGATGTGCAAGTAGAAATACCTTTGTGCAAAATTGCAAAAAAAGTATATAAAATGTCATAAGGTGAACGCACCAATTTGTAAGTCGCTCTGGATAAGAGCGTCTGCTAAATGACTTAAATGTAAATGTAAAATGTAAAAACAATTTGGGGGATGAGGTAGTTAGTTGGGCTATTTACAGATGGGCTGTGTACAGCTGCAGCGATCGGTTAGCTGCTCGGATAGCTGATGCTTAAAGTTAGTGAGGGAGATATGTCTCCAACTTCAGCCATTTTTTTCAAATCGTTCCAGTCATTGGCAGCAGAGAACTGGAAGGTAATGCGGCCAAAGGAGGTGTTGGCTTTGGGGATGACCAGTGAGATATACCTGCTGGAGCGAGTGATGCGGGTGGGTGTTGTTGTGGTGACCAGTGAGCTGATATAAGGTGGAGCTTTACCTAGCAAAGACTTATAGATGACCTGGAACTAGTGGGTCTGGCGACGAATATGTAGTGAGGGCCAGCCAACGAGAGCTTACAGGTCACAGTGGTGGGTGGTATATGGGGCTTTGGTGACAAAACGGATGGCACTGTGATAGACTGCATCCAGTTTGCTGAGGAGAGTGTTGGAGGCTATTTTGTAAATGACATCGCCGAAGTCGAGGATCGGTAGGATAGTCAGTTTTACGAGGGTATGTTTGGCAGCGTGAGTGAAGGAGGCTTTGTTGCGAAATAGGAAGCCGATTCTAGATTTAATTTTGGATTGGAGATGTTTAATATGTGTCTGAAAGGAGAGTTTACAGTCTAGCCGGACACCTAGGTATTTGTAGTTGTCCACATATTCGAAGTCAGAACTGTCCAGAGTAGTGATGTTAGTCGGGCGGGTGGGTGCAGCCTTAGGTACAGCCACTCCCCTCAACCCTCCCAGAGGACTACAACCCCTAGTCTAACCTATAAGGGGGCTAATCCCTCCCAGGGGACTACAACCCCTAGTCTAACCTATAAGGGGGCTAAACCCTCCCAGACATACTAGTGCCTAGTCTAAGCTATAAGGGGGCTAAACCCTCCCAGACATACTAGTGCCTAGTCTAACCTATAAGGGGGATAAACCCTCCCAGACATACTAGTGCCTAGTCTAACCTATAAGGGGGCTAATCCCTCCCAGGCATACTAGTGCCTAGTCTAACCTATAAGGGGGATAAACCCTCCCAGGCATACTAGTGCCTAGTCTAACCTATAAGGGGGCTAAACCCTCCCAGGGGACTCCAACCCCTAGTCTAACCTATAAGGGGGCTAAACCCTCCCAGACATACTAGTGCCTAGTCTAACCTATAAGGGGGCTAAACCCTCCCAGACATACTAGTGCCTAGTCTAACCTATAAGGGGGCTAAACCCTCCCAGACATACTAGTGCCTAGTCTAACCTATAAGGGGGCTAAACCCTCCCAGACATACTAGTGCCTAGTCTAACCTATAAGGGGGCTAAACCCTCCCAGACATACTAGTGCCTAGTCTAAGCTATAAGGGGGCTAAACCCTCCCAGACACACTAGTGCCTAGTCTAAGCTATAAGGGGGCTAAACCCTCCCAGACATACTAGTGCCTAGTCTAAGCTATAAGGGGGATAAACCCTCCCAGACATACTAGTGCCTAGTCTAACCTATAAGGGGGATAAACCCTCCCAGACATACTAGTGCCTAGTCTAACCTATAAGGGGGATAAACCCTCCCAGACATACTAGTGCCTAGTCTAACCTATAAGGGGGCTAAACCCTCCCAGACATACTAGTGCCTAGTATAACCTATAAGGGGGCTAAACCCTCCCAGACATACTAGTGCCTAGTCTAACCTATAAGGGGGCTAAACCCTCCCAGACATACTAGTGCCTAGTATAACCTATAAGGGGGCTAAACCCTCCCAGACATACTAGTGCCTAGTCTAACCTATAAGGGGGCTAAACCTCCCAGGTGCCTAAACCCTCCCAGACATACTAGTGCCTAGTCTAACCTATAAGGGGGCTAAACCCTCCCAGACATACTAGTGCCTAGTCTAACCTATAAGGGGGCTAAACCCTCCCAGACATACTAGTGCCTAGTCTAACCTATAAGGGGGCTAAACCCTCCCAGACATACTAGTGCCTAGTCTAACCTATAAGGGCTTATCCCTTTTGGACACCATTTGCCATAGTCATCTAGGACAGACCTCACAAATGGTAATGATAACAACACGACGTCTACCTCATAAATGTCCCTGTCATCTAGGACAAATCTCACAAATGAAGAACATCACCTTGGACTCCTAGCCTCCTACCAGCCGGTACCACACAGTGGAATAAGTCCAGACTTTTTAGGTCCATTTCCCCATCATTTTATATTCAGAGAAATTGATGGTAAAATGATTTTGGGGGGGTTGTCTTGTTAGACTTCAGTGCATATTTTGACATTATTTGGAACTGGAATTATCTGCTACTGGAAAAGCATGTGTTATGGCTTTACACCCCCTGCCATTATGTGGATAAATAGTTACATATCTAGCAGAGAGGGTGTTCTTTAATTGAAGCCTATCAAATGTAATCCAGTTAGAATCAGGAATTCCTCAGGGTAGCCGTTTAGGCCCCTTGCTTTTTCAATTTTTACTAACGCGTTACGCACACCTCTGTGAAGAGGGAACGCAACTTGCTACAGCGCAACTTGCTACAGCGCAACTTGCTACAGCGCAACTTGCTACAGCGCAACTTGCTACAACTCAACTCCCTGTGAAGTGAAAGAGGTATGGGACTGTAGGGGGAGGTAAAGAGGTATGGGACTGTAGGTGCGAGTAAGGATGACAAAAGGCAGAATGTGGTACCGTTTACAAGGAATTTATTCCGTCACGCGGTAATATGGGGGAAAGGGGCTGGACGGAACCAAAGCAAAGAAAGTAAATGTCAAAGTCCCCCCTCCTATCTTACCTGCCTACCCACTACCTATCTAACTTAGCACCACCTGGTGCGCTAACCAAAATACAGGAGGTGGTCCACCCAGGTCTTACCGTGTGTGCCTAGACAGTGAATATACTACGGGTATATGTATGCCCGCAGGCCTCTTGCCTAAGCACTCCCTAGGTGCCTTCCCCTTCCCCCCTGGGAACAAATGAAACAGAATATTAAACAATTTCACAAAGGACATCAAATAAGCTCTATCTCATAATGCAACAAACTAACACAGTACATACGAACTGCCTGTATCACTCTCAGAAACAACAAACATAATGACCCTCAGCCTCCTCTCTCAGCCATGATCTCTCTAAATCCCAATCAATCTTTCTGCAATCTCCTCCCAGCAATGATCTCTCTTCCGAACAGAATACTGGATTTTATATAGCTTCAGAAGGAATGGGTAATTGGAGACAGCTGCGTCTTGACGAGGGGGCGGGGTTAGCTCTCCAATTAGCCATGGAGTCGACCAATCAGCTGCTTGGGGAGAATTCAGGAAGCTGTCTCCTGAAACACACACTCAAATGCACAAGCTACAACACAGAAACTGGGGAACGTAACAAACATGCCACGGACATTTAGTAAAGCCAGAATTTGTGTGTATGTGGATGACTCAACACTATACACGTCAGCTACTACAGTGTCTGAAATGACTGCAACACTCAACAAAGAGCTGGGTGGGTGGCAAGGAATAAGTTAGCCCTAAATATTTCTAAAACTAAAAAGCATTGTATTTGGAACAAAACACTAACTAAACCTCAACAAAATCGTATAATAAATCATTTGAAAATTGTGCAAGTTGAGATGTCTAAACTGCTTGGAGTAACCCTGGATTGTAAACGGTCATGGTCAAAACATATTGATGCAGTAATAGCTAAGATGGGGAGAAGTCTGTCTATAATAAAGTGATGCTCAACCTTGTTATCTTGGCTTTCAAAGACTTTAGAACAGCAGGGCAGGATGGATATACTGTAGGTCTGTAACAGTTTGGGTCTAGAGGCAGGGCAGGATGGATATACTGTAGGTCTGTAACAGTTTGGGTCTAGAGGCAGGGCAGGATGGATATACTGTAGGTCTGTAACAGTTTGGGTCTAGAGGCAGGGCAGGATGGATATACTGTAGGTCTGTAACAGTTTGGGTCTAGAGGCAGGGCAGGATGGATATACTGTAGGTCTGTAACAGTTTGGGTCTAGAGGCAGGGCAGGATGGATATACTGTAGGTCTGTAACAGTTTGGGTCTAGAGGCAGGACAGGATGGATATAGGTCTGTAACAGTTTGGGTCTAGAGGCAGGGCAGGATGGATAACAGGTCTGTAACAGTTTGGGTCTAGAGGCAGGGCAGGATGGATATACTGTAGGTCTGTAACAGTTTGGGTCTAGAGGCAGGGCAGGATGGATATACTGTAGGTCTGTAACAGTTTGGGTCTAGAGGCAGGACAGGATGGATATACTGTAGGTCTGTAACAGTTTGGGTCTAGAGGCAGGGCAGGATGGATATACTGTAGGTCTGTAACAGTTTGGGTCTAGAGGCAGGGCAGGATGGATATACTGTAGGTCTGTAACAGTTTAGGTCTAGAGGCAGGGCAGGATGGATATACTGTAGGTCTGTAACAGTTTGGGTCTAGAGGCAGGGCAGGGCAGGATGGATATACTGTAGGTCTGTAACAGTTTGGGTCTAGAGGCAGGGCAGGCAGGATGGATATACTGTTGGTCTGTAACAGTTTGGGTCTAGAGGCAGGGCAGGGCAGGATGGATATACTGTAGGTCTGTAACAGTTTGGGTCTAGAGGCAGGGCAGGGCAGGATGGATATACTGTAGGTCTGTAACAGTTTGGGTCTAGAGGCAGGGCAGGATGGATATACTGTAGGTCTGTAACAGTTTGGTTCTAGAGGCAGGGCAGGCAGGATGGATATACTGTTGGTCTGTAACAGTTTGGGTCTAGAGGCAGGGCAGGATGGATATACTGTAGGTCTGTAACAGTTTGGGTCTAGAGGCAGGGCAGGATGGATACATTTAACATTTACATTTAAGTCATTTAGCAGACGCTCTTATCCAGAGCGACTTACAAATTGGTGCATTCACCTTATGACCTCTAGTGGAACAGTAGTGCATCTAAATCTTTTCAGGGGGAGGGGGGGTGAGAGGGATTACTTTATCCTATCCTAGGTATTCCTTAAAGAGGTGGGGTTTCAGGTGTCTCCGGAAGGTGGTGATTGACTCCGCTGTCCTGGCGTCGTGAGGGAGTTTGTTCCACCATTGGGGGGCCAGAGCAGCGAACAGTTTTGACTGGGCTGAGCGGGAACTGTACTTCCTCAGTGGTAGGGAGGCGAGCAGGCCAGAGGTGGATGAACGCAGTGCCCTTGTTTGGGTGTAGGGCCTGATCAGAGCCTGGAGGTACTGAGGTGCCGTTCCCCTCACAGCTCCGTAGGCAAGCACCATGGTCTTGTAGCGGATGCGAGCTTCAACTGGAAGCCAGTGGAGGGAGCGGAGGAGCGGGGTGACGTGAGAGAACTTGGGAAGGTTGAACACCAGACGGGCTGCGGCGTTCTGGATGAGTTGTAGGGTTTAATGGCACAGGCAGGGAGCCCAGCCAACAGCGAGTTGCAGTAATCCAGACGGGGAGATGACAAGTGCCTGGATTAGGACCTGCGCCGCTTCCTGTGTGAGGCAGGGTCGTACTCTGCGGATGTTGTAGAGCATGAACCTACAGGAACGGGCCACCGCCTTGATGTTAGTTGAGAACGACAGGGTGTTGTCCAGGATCACGCCAAGGTTCTTAGCGCTCTGGGAGGAGGACACAATGGAGTTGTCAACCGTGATGGCGAGATCATGGAACGGGCAGTCCTTCCCGGGAGGAAGAGCAGCTCCGTCTTGCCGAGGTTCAGCTTGAGGTGGTGATCCGTCATCCACACGGATATGTCTGCCAGACATGCAGAGATGCGATTCGCCACCTGGTCATCAGAAGGGGGAAAGGAGAAGATTAATTGTGTGTCGTCTGCATAGCAATGATAGGAGAGACCATGTGAGGTTATGACAGAGCCAAGTGACTTGGTGTATAGCGAGAATAGGAGAGGGCCTAGAACAGAGCCCTGGGGACACCAGTGGTGAGAGCACGTGGTGTGGAGACGGATTCTCGCCACGCCACCTGGTAGGAGCGACCTGTCAGGTAGGACGCAACCAAGCGTGGGCCGCGCCGGAGATGCCCAACTCGGAGAGGGTGGAGAGGAGGATCTGATGGTTCACAGTATCGAAGGCAGCCGATAGGTCTAGAAGGATGAGAGCAGAGGAGAGAGAGTTAGCTTTAGCAGTGCGGAGCGCTCCGTGATACAGAGAAGAGCAGTCTCAGTTGAATGACTAGTCTTGAAACCTGACTGATTTGGATCAAGAAGGTCATTCTGAGAGAGATAGCGGGAGAGCTGGCCAAGGACGGCACGTTCAAGAGTTTTGGAGAGAAAAGAAAGAAGGGATACTGGTCTGTAGTTGTTGACATCGGAGGGATCGAGTGTAGGTTTTTTCAGAAGGGGTGCAACTCTCGCTCTCTTGAAGACGGAAGGGACGTAGCCAGCGGTCAGGGATGAGTTGATGAGCGAGGTGAGGTAAGGGAGGAGGTCTCCGGAAATGGTCTGGAGAAGAGAGGAGGGGATAGGGTCAAGCGGGCAGGTTGTAGGGCGGCCGGCCGTCACAAGACGCGAGATTTCATCTGGAGAGAGAGGGGAGAAAGAGGTCAGAGCACAGGGTAGGGCAGTGTGAGCAGAACCAGCGGTGTCGTTTGACTTAGCAAACGAGGATCGGATGTCGTCGACCTTCTTTTCAAAATGGTTGACGAAGTCATCTGCAGAGAGGGAGGAGGGGGGAGGGGGAGGAGGATTCAGGAGGGAGGAGAAGGTTGCAAAGAGCTTCCTAGGGTTAGAGGCAGATGCTTGGAATTTAGAGTGGTAGAAAGTGGCTTTAGCAGCAGAGAGAGAAGAGGAAAATGTAGAGAGGAGGGAGTGAAAGGATGTCAGGTCCGCAGGGAGGCGAGTTTTCCCTCCATTTCCGCTCGGCTGCCCGGAGCCCTGTTCTGTGAGCTCGCAATGAGTCGTCGAGCCACGGAGCGGGAGGGGAGGACCGAGCCGGCCTGGAGGATAGGGGACATAGAGAGTCAAAGGATGCAGAAAGGGAGGAGAGGAGGGTTGAGGAGGCAGAATCAGGAGATAGGTTGGAGAAGGTTTGAGCAGAGGGAAGAGATGATAGGATGGAAGAGGAGAGAGTAGGGGAGAGAGAGCGAAGGTTGGGACGGCGCGATACCATCCGAGTAGGGGCAGTGTGGGAAGTGTTGGATGAGAGCGAGAGGGAAAAGGATACAAGGTAGTGGTCGGAGACTTGGAGGGGAGTTGCAACGAGGTTAGTGGAAGAACAGCATCTAGTAAAGATGAGGTCGAGCGTATTTCCTGCCTTGTGAGTAGGGGGGAAGGTGAGAGGGTGAGGTCAAAAGAGGAGAGGAGTGGAAAGAAGGAGGCAGAGAGGAATGAGTCAAAGGTAGGCGTGGGGAGGTTAAAGTCGCCCAGAACTGTGAGAGGTGAGCCGTCCTCAGGAAAGGAGCTTATCAAGGCATCAAGCTCATTGATGAACTCTCCGAGGGAACCTGGAGGGCGATAAATGATAAGGATGTTAAGCTTGAAAGGGCTGGTAACTGTGACAGCATGGAATTCAAAGGAGGCGATAGACAGATGGGTAAGGGGAGAAGAGAGAATGACCACTTGGGAGAGATGAGGATCCCGGTGCCACCACCCCGCTGACCAGAAGCTCGGGGTGTGAGAACACGTGGGCAGACGAAGAGAGAGCAGTAGGAGTAGCAGTGTTGTCTGTGGTGATCCATGTTTCCGTCAGTGCCAAGAAGTCGAGGGACTGGAGGGAGACATAGGCGGAGATGAACTCTGCCTTGTTGGCCGCAGATCGGCAGTTCCAGAGGCTACCGGAGACCTGAACTCCACGTGGGTCGTGCGCGCTGGGACCACCAGATTAGGGTGGCCGCGGCCACGCGGTGTGGAGCGTTTGTATGGTCTGTGCAGAGAGGAGAGAACAGGGATAGACAGACACATAGTTGACAGGCTACACAAGAGGCTACGCTAATGCAAAGGAGATTGGAATGACAAGTGGACTACACGTCACGAGTGTTCAGAGAGTTAAGCTTACGTAGCAAGAATCTTATTGACTAAAATGATTAAAATGATACAGTACTGCTGAAGTGGCCTAGCTGGCAGAGGCTGCGTTGTTGACTAAGTAGGCTAGTTGGCATTGGCTGCGTTGTTGACACTACACTAATCAAGTCGTTTCGTTGAGTGTAATAGTTTCTACTGTGCTGCTATTCGGGGCTAGCTGGCTAGCTAGCAGTGTTGATTACGTTACGTTGCGTTAAAAGAACGACAATAGCTGGCTAACTAACCTAGGAAATCGCTCTAGACTACACAATTATCTTTGATACAAAGACGGCTATGTAGCTAGCTATGTAGCTAGCTACGATCAAACAAATCAAGCCGTTGTACTGTAATGAAATGAAATGAAAAATGTGATACTACCTGTGGAGCGAAGCGAAATGCGACCGGATTGTTGAGTGCAGAAGTTCTGTTGGTAGACGTTGGCTAGCTGTTGGCTAGCTAGCAGAGTCTCCTATGTTAAGGACGACATAAAACTACACACTCTAAACTACACAATTATCTTGGGTACGAAGACAGCAAAGACAACTATGTAGCTAGCTAACACTACACTAATCAAGTCGCTCAGTTGAGTGTAATAGTTGTGCTGCTAATCGGTAGACGGTGGACTAGCTAACGGTGGACGTTAGCTAGCTGGCTAGCTGCAGGGCAGTGTAGACTGCGTTAGGACAGCGAAATACGATAATTACGCAATTATCTATGATACAAAGACGGCTGTGTAGCTAGCTAAGAAGAAATTGCTAAGATTAGACAAATCAAACCGTTGTACTATAATGAAATGTAATGAAATGTAATACTACCTGCGGACCGAGTGCAGATGCGACCGCTCGCTCCAACCCGGAAGTGCTAA
>NC_088402.1:90897484-90924726 GCF_034236695.1 Oncorhynchus nerka | reverse complement strand
ACTGTTGGTCTGTAACAGTTTGGGTCTAGAGGCAGGTCAGGGCAGGATGGATATACTGTTGGTCTGTAACAGTTTGGGTCTAGAGGCAGGGCAGGGCAGGATGGATATCCTGTAGGTCTGTAACAGTTTGGGTCTAGAGGCAGGGCAGGGCAGGGCAGGATGGATATCCTGTAGGTCTGTAACAGTTTGGGTCTAGAGGCAGGGCAGGGCAGGATGGATATACTGTATGGTCTGTAACAGTTTGGGTCTAGAGGCAGGGCAGGGCAGGATGGATATACTGTAGGTCTGTAACAGTTTGGGTCTAGAGGCAGGTCAGGATGGATATACTGTAGGTCTGTAACAGTTTGGGTCTAGAGGCAGGGCAGGATGGATATACTGTAGGTCTGTAACAGTTTGGGTCTAGAGGCAGGGCAGGGCAGGATGGATATACTGTAGGTCTGTAACAGTTTGGGTCTAGAGGCAGGGCAGGGCAGGATGGATATACTGTTGGTCTGTAACAGTTTGGGTCTAGAGGCAGGGCAGGGCAGGATGGATGTACTGTAGGTCTGTAACAGTTTGGGTCTAGAGGCAGGTCAGGGCAGGATGGATATACTGTAGGTCTGTAACAGTTTGGGTCTAGAGGCAGGGCAGGGCAGGATGGATATACTGTAGGTCTGTAACAGTTTGGGTCTAGAGGCAGGGCAGGATGGATATACTGTTGGTCTGTAACAGTTTGGGTCTAGAGGCAGGGCAGGATGGATATACTGTAGGTCTGTAACAGTTTGGGTCTAGAGGCAGGGCAGGGCAGGATGGATATACTGTAGGTCTGTAACAGTTTGGGTCTAGAGGCAGGGCAGGATGGATATACTGTAGGTCTGTAACAGTTTGGGTCTAGAGGCAGGGCAGGATGGATATACTGTAGGTCTGTAACAGTTTGGGTCTAGAGGCAGGACAGGATGGATATACTGTAGGTCTGTAACAGTTTGGGTCTAGAGGCAGGGCAGGATGGATATACTGTAGGTCTGTAACAGTTTGGGTCTAGAGGCAGGGCAGGGCAGGGCAGGATGGATATACTGTAGGTCTGTAAACGTTTGGGTCTAGAGGCAGGACAGGATGGATATACTGTAGGTCTGTAACAGTTTGGGTCTAGAGGCAGGGCAGGATGGATATACTGTAGGTCTGTAACAGTTTGGGTCTAGAGGCAGGGCAGGGCAGGATGGATATACTGTAGGTCTGTAACAGTTTGGGTCTAGAGGCAGGGCAGGATGGATATACTGTAGGTCTGTAACAGTTTGGGTCTAGAGGCAGGGCAGGATGGATATACTGTAGGTCTGTAACAGTTTGGGTCTAGAGGCAGGGCAGGCAGGATGGATATACTGTAGGTCTATAACAGTTTGGGTCTAGAGGCAGGGCAGGATGGATATACTGTAGGTCTGTAACAGTTTGGGTCTAGAGGCAGGGCAGGGCAGGATGGATATACTGTAGGTCTGTAACAGTTTGGGTCTAGAGGAAGGGCAGGACAGGATGGATATACTGTAGGTCTGTAACAGTTTGGGTCTAGAGGCAGGGCAGGATGGATATACTGTAGGTCTGTAACAGTTTGGGTCTAGAGGCAGGGCAGGATGGATATACTGTAGGTCTGTAACAGTTTGGGTCTAGAGGCAGGGCAGGACAGGATGGATATACTGTAGGTCTGTAACAGTTTGGGTCTAGAGGCAGGGCAGGATGGATATACTGTTGGTCTGTAACAGTTTGGGTCTAGAGGCAGGGCAGGGCAGGATGGATGTACTGTAGGTCTGTAACAGTTTGGGTCTAGAGGCAGGTCAGGGCAGGATGGATATACTGTAGGTCTGTAACAGTTTGGGTCTAGAGGCAGGGCAGGATGGATATACTGTAGGTCTGTAACAGTTTGGGTCTAGAGGCAGGTCAGGGCAGGGCAGGGCAGGGCAGGGCAGGGCAGGGCAGGGCAGGATGGATATACTGTAGGTCTGTAACAGTTTGGGTCTAGAGGCAGGGCAGGATGGATATACTGTAGGTCTGTAACAGTTTGGGTCTAGAGGCAGGTCAGGGCAGGATGGATATACTGTAGGTCTGTAACATTTTGGGTCTAGAGGCAGGGCAGGATGGATATACTGTAGGTCTGTAACAGTTTGGGTCTAGAGGCAGGGCAGGATGGATATACTGTAGGTCTGTAACAGTTTGGGTCTAGAGGCAGGACAGGATGGATATACTGTAGGTCTGTAACAGTTTGGGTCTAGAGGCAGGGCAGGATGGATATACTGTAGGTCTGTAACAGTTTGGGTCTAGAGGCAGGGCAGGATGGATATACTGTAGGTCTGTAACAGTTTAGGTCTAGAGGCAGGGCAGGATGGATATACTGTAGGTCTGTAACAGTTTGGGTCTAGAGGCAGGGCAGGGCAGGATGGATATACTGTAGGTCTGTAACAGTTTGGGTCTAGAGGCAGGGCAGGCAGGATGGATATACTGTTGGTCTGTAACAGTTTGGGTCTAGAGGCAGGGCAGGGCAGGATGGATGTACTGTAGGTCTGTAACAGTTTGGGTCTAGAGGCAGGGCAGGGCAGGATGGATATACTGTAGGTCTGTAACAGTTTGGGTCTAGAGGCAGGGCAGGGCAGGATGGATATACTGTAGGTCTGTAACAGTTTGGGTCTAGAGGCAGGGCAGGATGGATATACTGTAGGTCTGTAACAGTTTGGTTCTAGAGGCAGGGCAGGCAGGATGGATATACTGTTGGTCTGTAACAGTTTGGGTCTAGAGGCAGGGCAGGATGGATATACTGTAGGTCTGTAACAGTTTGGGTCTAGAGGCAGGGCAGGATGGATATACTGTAGGTCTGTAACAGTTTGGGTCTAGAGGCAGGGCAGGATGGATATACTGTTGGTCTGTAACAGTTTGGGTCTAGAGGCAGGTCAGGGCAGGATGGATATACTGTTGGTCTGTAACAGTTTGGGTCTAGAGGCAGGGCAGGGCAGGATGGATATCCTGTAGGTCTGTAACAGTTTGGGTCTAGAGGCAGGGCAGGGCAGGGCAGGATGGATATCCTGTAGGTCTGTAACAGTTTGGGTCTAGAGGCAGGGCAGGGCAGGGCAGGATGGATATACTGTATGGTCTGTAACAGTTTGGGTCTAGAGGCAGGGCAGGGCAGGATGGATATACTGTAGGTCTGTAACAGTTTGGGTCTAGAGGCAGGTCAGGATGGATATACTGTAGGTCTGTAACAGTTTGGGTCTAGAGGCAGGGCAGGATGGATATACTGTAGGTCTGTAACAGTTTGGGTCTAGAGGCAGGGCAGGGCAGGATGGATATACTGTAGGTCTGTAACAGTTTGGGTCTAGAGGCAGGGCAGGGCAGGATGGATATACTGTTGGTCTGTAACAGTTTGGGTCTAGAGGCAGGGCAGGGCAGGATGGATGTACTGTAGGTCTGTAACAGTTTGGGTCTAGAGGCAGGGCAGGGCAGGATGGATATACTGTAGGTCTGTAACAGTTTGGGTCTAGAGGCAGGGCAGGATGGATATACTGTAGGTCTGTAACAGTTTGGGTCTAGAGGCAGGGCAGGATGGATATACTGTAGGTCTGTAACAGTTTGGGTCTAGAGGCAGGACAGGATGGATATACTGTAGGTCTGTAACAGTTTGGGTCTAGAGGCAGGGCAGGATGGATATACTGTAAGTCTGTAACAGTTTGGGTCTAGAGGCAGGTCAGGGCAGGATGGATATACTGTAGGTCTGTAACAGTTTGGGTCTAGAGGCAGGGCAGGGCAGGATGGATATACTGTAGGTCTGTAACAGTTTGGGTCTAGAGGCAGGGCAGGATGGATATACTGTTGGTCTGTAACAGTTTGGGTCTAGAGGCAGGGCAGGATGGATATACTGTAGGTCTGTAACAGTTTGGGTCTAGAGGCAGGGCAGGGCAGGATGGATATACTGTAGGTCTGTAACAGTTTGGGTCTAGAGGCAGGGCAGGATGGATATACTGTAGGTCTGTAACAGTTTGGGTCTAGAGGCAGGGCAGGATGGATATACTGTAGGTCTGTAACAGTTTGGGTCTAGAGGCAGGACAGGATGGATATATTGTAGGTCTGTAACAGTTTGGGTCTAGAGGCAGGACAGGATGGATATACTGTAGGTCTGTAACAGTTTGGGTCTAGAGGCAGGGCAGGGCAGGGCAGGATGGATATACTGTAGGTCTGTAAACGTTTGGGTCTAGAGGCAGGGCAGGATGGATATACTGTAGGTCTGTAACAGTTTGGGTCTAGAGGCAGGGCAGGGCAGGATGGATATACTGTAGGTCTGTAACAGTTTGGGTCTAGAGGCAGGGCAGGATGGATATACTGTAGGTCTGTAACAGTTTGGGTCTAGAGGCAGGGCAGGGCAGGATGGATGTACTGTAGGTCTGTAACAGTTTGGGTCTAGAGGCAGGTCAGGGCAGGATGGATATACTGTAGGTCTGTAACAGTTTGGGTCTAGAGGCAGGGCAGGATGGATATACTGTAGGTCTGTAACAGTTTGGGTCTAGAGGCAGGTCAGGGCAGGGCAGGGCAGGGCAGGGCAGGGCAGGGCAGGGCAGGGCAGGGCAGGGGCAGGGCAGGATGGATATACTGTAGGTCTGTAACAGTTTGGGTCTAGAGGCAGGGCAGGATGGATATACTGTAGGTCTGTAACAGTTTGGGTCTAGAGGCAGGTCAGGGCAGGATGGATATACTGTAGGTCTGTAACATTTTGGGTCTAGAGGCAGGGCAGGATGGATATACTGTAGGTCTGTAACAGTTTGGGTCTAGAGGCAGGGCAGGATGGATATACTGTAGGTCTGTAACAGTTTGGGTCTAGAGGCAGGACAGGATGGATATACTGTAGGTCTGTAACAGTTTGGGTCTAGAGGCAGGGCAGGATGGATATACTGTAGGTCTGTAACAGTTTGGGTCTAGAGGCAGGGCAGGATGGATATACTGTAGGTCTGTAACAGTTTAGGTCTAGAGGCAGGGCAGGATGGATATACTGTAGATCTGTAACAGTTTGGGTCTAGAGGCAGGGCAGGGCAGGATGGATATACTGTAGGTCTGTAACAGTTTGGGTCTAGAGGCAGGGCAGGCAGGATGGATATACTGTTGGTCTGTAACAGTTTGGGTCTAGAGGCAGGGCAGGGCAGGATGGATGTACTGTAGGTCTGTAACAGTTTGGGTCTAGAGGCAGGGCAGGGCAGGATGGATATACTGTAGGTCTGTAACAGTTTGGGTCTAGAGGCAGGGCAGGGCAGGATGGATATACTGTAGGTCTGTAACAGTTTGGGTCTAGAGGCAGGGCAGGATGGATATACTGTAGGTCTGCAACAGTTTGGTTCTAGAGGCAGGGCAGGCAGGATGGATATACTGTTGGTCTGTAACAGTTTGGGTCTAGAGGCAGGGCAGGATGGATATACTGTAGGTCTGTAACAGTTTGGGTCTATAGGCAGGGCAGGATGGATATACTGTAGGTCTGTAACAGTTTGGGTCTAGAGGCAGGGCAGGATGGATATACTGTTGGTCTGTAACAGTTTGGGTCTAGAGGCAGGTCAGGGCAGGATGGATATACTGTTGGTCTGTAACAGTTTGGGTCTAGAGGCAGGGCAGGGCAGGATGGATATCCTGTAGGTCTGTAACAGTTTGGGTCTAGAGGCAGGGCAGGGCAGGGCAGGATGGATATACTGTAGGTCTGTAACAGTTTGGGTCTAGAGGCAGGGCAGGATGGATATACTGTAGGTCTGTAACAGTTTGGTTCTAGAGGCAGGGCAGGCAGGATGGATATACTGTTGGTCTGTAACAGTTTGGGTCTAGAGGCAGGGCAGGATGGATATACTGTAGGTCTGTAACAGTTTGGGTCTAGAGGCAGGGCAGGATGGATATACTGTAGGTCTGTAACAGTTTGGGTCTAGAGGCAGGGCAGGATGGATATACTGTAGGTCTGTAACAGTTTGGGTCTAGAGGCAGGTCAGGGCAGGATGGATATACTGTAGGTCTGTAACAGTTTGGGTCTAGAGGCAGGGCAGGATGGATATACTGTAGGTCTGTAACAGTTTGGGTCTAGAGGCAGGTCAGGGCAGGGCAGGGCAGGGCAGGGCAGGGCAGGGCAGGGCAGGATGGATATACTGTAGGTCTGTAACAGTTTGGGTCTAGAGGCAGGGCAGGATGGATATACTGTAGGTCTGTAACAGTTTGGTTCTAGAGGCAGGGCAGGCAGGATGGATATACTGTTGGTCTGTAACAGTTTGGGTCTAGAGGCAGGGCAGGATGGATATACTGTAGGTCTGTAACAGTTTGGGTCTAGAGGCAGGGCAGGATGGATATACTGTTGGTCTGTAACAGTTTGGGTTTAGAGGCAGGGCAGGATGGATATACTGTAGGTCTGTAACAGTTTGGGTCTAGAGGCAGGGCAGGGCAGGATGGATATACTGTAGGTCTGTAACAGTTTGGGTCTAGAGGCAGGGCAGGATGGATATACTGTAGGTCTGTAACAGTTTGGGTCTAGAGGCAGGGCAGGATGGATATACTGTAGGTCTGTAACAGTTTGGGTCTAGAGGCAGGACAGGATGGATATACTGTAGGTCTGTAACAGTTTGGGTCTAGAGGCAGGGCAGGATGGATATACTGTAGGTCTGTAACAGTTTGGGTCTAGAGGCAGGGCAGGGCAGGGCAGGATGGATATACTGTAGGTCTGTAAACGTTTGGGTCTAGAGGCAGGGCAGGATGGATATACTGTAGGTCTGTAACAGTTTGGGTCTAGAGGCAGGGCAGGGCAGGATGGATATACTGTAGGTCTGTAACAGTTTGGGTCTAGAGGCAGGGCAGGATGGATATACTGTAGGTCTGTAACAGTTTGGGTCTAGAGGCAGGGCAGGGCAGGATGGATGTACTGTAGGTCTGTAACAGTTTGGGTCTAGAGGCAGGTCAGGGCAGGATGGATATACTGTAGGTCTGTAACAGTTTGGGTCTAGAGGCAGGGCAGGATGGATATACTGTAGGTCTGTAACAGTTTGGGTCTAGAGGCAGGTCAGGGCAGGGCAGGGCAGGGCAGGGCAGGGCAGGGCAGGATGGATATACTGTAGGTCTGTAACAGTTTGGGTCTAGAGGCAGGGCAGGATGGATATACTGTAGGTCTGTAACAGTTTGGGTCTAGAGGCAGGTCAGGGCAGGATGGATATACTGTAGGTCTGTAACATTTTGGGTCTAGAGGCAGGGCAGGATGGATATACTGTAGGTCTGTAACAGTTTGGGTCTAGAGGCAGGGCAGGATGGATATACTGTAGGTCTGTAACAGTTTGGGTCTAGAGGCAGGACAGGATGGATATACTGTAGGTCTGTAACAGTTTGGGTCTAGAGGCAGGGCAGGATGGATATACTGTAGGTCTGTAACAGTTTGGGTCTAGAGGCAGGGCAGGATGGGTATACTGTAGGTCTGTAACAGTTTAGGTCTAGAGGCAGGGCAGGATGGATATACTGTAGGTCTGTAACAGTTTGGGTCTAGAGGCCGGGCAGGGCAGGATGGATATACTGTAGGTCTGTAACAGTTTGGGTCTAGAGGCAGGGCAGGCAGGATGGATGTACTGTACTTCTGTAACAGTTTGGGTCTAGAGGCAGGGCAGGGCAGGATGGATATACTGTAGGTCTGTAACAGTTTGGGTCTAGAGGCAGGGCAGGGCAGGATGGATATACTGTAGGTCTGTAACAGTTTGGGTCTAGAGGCAGGGCAGGATGGATATACTGTAGGTCTGTAACAGTTTGGTTCTAGAGGCAGGGCAGGCAGGATGGATATACTGTTGGTCTGTAACAGTTTGGGTCTAGAGGCAGGGCAGGATGGATATACTGTAGGTCTGTAACAGTTTGGGTCTAGAGGCAGGGCAGGATGGATATACTGTAGGTCTGTAACAGTTTGGGTCTAGAGGCAGGGCAGGATGGATATACTGTTGGTCTGTAACAGTTTGGGTGTAGAGGCAGGTCAGGGCAGGATGGATATACTGTTGGTCTGTAACAGTTTGGGTCTAGAGGCAGGGCAGGGCAGGATGGATATCCTGTAGGTCTGTAACAGTTTGGGTCTAGAGGCAGGGCAGGGCAGGGCAGGATGGATATCCTGTAGGTCTGTAACAGTTTGGGTCTAGAGGCAGGGCATGGCAGGGCAGGATGGATATACTGTATGGTCTGTAACAGTTTGGGTCTAGAGGCAGGGCAGGGCAGGATGGATATACTGTAGGTCTGTAACAGTTTGGGTCTAGAGGCAGGTCAGGATGGATATACTGTAGGTCTGTAACAGTTTGGGTCTAGAGGCAGGGCAGGATGGATATACTGTAGGTCTGTAACAGTTTGGGTCTAGAGGCAGGGCAGGGCAGGATGGATATACTGTAGGTCTGTAACAGTTTGGGTCTAGAGGCAGGGCAGGGCAGGATGGATATACTGTTGGTCTGTAACAGTTTGGGTCTAGAGGCAGGGCAGGGCAGGATGGATGTACTGTAGGTCTGTAACAGTTTGGGTCTAGAGGCAGGTCAGGGCAGGATGGATATACTGTAGGTCTGTAACAGTTTGGGTCTAGAGGCAGGGCAGGGCAGGATGGATATACTGTAGGTCTGTAACAGTTTGGGTCTAGAGGCAGGGCAGGATGGATATACTGTTGGTCTGTAACAGTTTGGGTCTAGAGGCAGGGCAGGATGGATATACTGTAGGTCTGTAACAGTTTGGGTCTAGAGGCAGGGCAGGATGGATATACTGTAGGTCTGTAACAGTTTGGGTCTAGAGGCAGGGCAGGATGGATATACTGTAGGTCTGTAACAGTTTGGGTCTAGAGGCAGGGCAGGATGGATATACTGTAGGTCTGTAACAGTTTGGGTCTAGAGGCAGGACAGGATGGATATACTGTAGGTCTGTAACAGTTTGGGTCTAGAGGCAGGGCAGGGCAGGGCAGGATGGATATACTGTAGGTCTGTAACAGTTTGGGTCTAGAGGCAGGGCAGGGCAGGATGGATATACTGTAGGTCTGTAACAGTTTGGGTCTAGAGGCAGGGCAGGATGGATATACTGTAGGTCTGTAACAGTTTGGGTCTAGAGGCAGGGCAGGGCAGGGCAGGATGGATATACTGTAGGTCTGTAAACGTTTGGGTCTAGAGGCAGGGCAGGATGGATATACTGTAGGTCTGTAACAGTTTGGGTCTAGAGGCAGGGCAGGGCAGGATGGATATACTGTAGGTCTGTAACAGTTTGGGTCTAGAGGCAGGGCAGGATGGATATACTGTAGGTCTGTAACAGTTTGGGTCTAGAGGCAGGGCAGGGCAGGATGGATATACTGTAGGTCTGTAACAGTTTGGGTCTAGAGGCAGGGCAGGGCAGGATGGATATACTGTAGGTCTGTAACAGTTTGGGTCTAGAGGCAGGGCAGGATGGATATACTGTAGGTCTGTAACAGTTTGGGTCTAGAGGCAGGGCAGGATGGATATACTGTAGGTCTGTAACAGTTTGGGTCTAGAGGCAGGGCAGGATGGATATACTGTAGGTCTGTAACAGTTTGGGTCTAGAGGCAGGGCAGGATGGATATACTGTAGGTCTGTAACAGTTTGGGTCTAGAGGCAGGGCAGGGCAGGATGGATATACTGTAGGTCTGTAACAGTTTGGGTCTAGAGGCAGGGCAGGATGGATATACTGTAGGTCTGTAACAGTTTGGGTCTAGAGGCAGGGCAGGACAGGATGGATATACTGTAGGTCTGTAACAGTTTGGGTCTAGAGGCAGGGCAGGATGGATATACTGTAGGTCTGTAACAGTTTGGGTCTAGAGGCAGGGCAGGGCAGGATGGATATACTGTAGGTCTGTAACAGTTTGGGTCTAGAGGCAGGGCAGGGCAGGATGGATATACTGTAGGTCTGTAACAGTTTGGGTCTAGAGGCAGGGCAGGGCAGGATGGATATACTGTAGGTCTGTAACAGTTTGGGTCTAGAGGCAGGGCAGGATGGATGTACTGTAGGTCTGTAACAGTTTGGGTCTAGAGGCAGGGCAGGATGGATATACTGTAGGTCTGTAACAGTTTGGGTCTAGAGGCAGGGCAGGATGGATATACTGTAGGTCTGTAACAGTTTGGGTCTAGAGGCAGGGCAGGATGGATATACTGTAGGTCTGTAACAGTTTGGGTCTAGAGGCAGGGCAGGATGGATATACTGTAGGTCTGTAACAGTTTGGGTCTAGAGGCAGGGCAGGGCAGGATGGATATACTGTAGGTCTGTAACAGTTTGGGTCTAGAGGCAGGGCAGGATGGATATACTGTAGGTCTGTAACAGTTTGGGTCTAGAGGCAGGGCAGGGCAGGATGGATATACTGTAGGTCTGTAACAGTTTGGGTCTAGAGGCAGGGCAGGATGGATATACTGTAGGTCTGTAACAGTTTGGGTCTAGAGTGTCACCCCCTTTGAAGAGCTTTCCAATCTTTTGGGATCTCGGACAAAACGAGAGAGGGGTTGAACAGACTGGTAATCATTTTAGAAAGAGACGATCCAGATTGTCTAGCCCAGCTGATTTGTACGGGTCCAGGTTGTGCAGCTCTTTCAGAACATCTGGATTTGGGTGAAGGAGAAGCTGGGGAGGCTCGGGCAAGTAGCTGAGAGGGGTGCGGAGCTGTTAATAATATATATTATATTAATAATATGCATGTCAATCTCTCCTGGCTGAAAAAGGAGAGATTGACTTCATCACTACTTTTATTTGTGAGAGGTATTGGCATGTTGAATGCACCGAACTGTCTAAACTACTGGCACACAGCTTGGACACCCATGCATACCCCACAAGACATGTCACAAGAGGTCTCTCTTCACAGTCCCCAAGTCCAGAACTGACTATGGGAGGCACACAGTACTACATAGAGCCATGACAACATGGAACTCTATTCCACAGTACTACATAGAGCCATGACTACATGGAACTCTATTCCACAGTACTACATAGAGCCATGACTACATGGAACTCTATTCCACAGTACTACATAGAGCCATGATTACATGGAACTCTATTCCACAGTACTACATAGAGCCATGACAACATGGAACTCTATTCAACAGTACTACATAGAGCCATGACTACATGGAACTCTATTCCACAGTACTACATAGAGCCATGACTACATGGAACTCTATTCAACAGTACTACATAGAGCCATAACTACATGGAACTCTATTCCACAGTACTACATAGAGCCATGACAACATGGAACTCTATTCAACAGTACTACATAGAGCCATGACTACATGGAACTCTATTCCACAGTACTACATAGAGCCATGACAACATGGAACTCTATTCAACAGTACTACATAGAGCCATGACTACATGGAACTCTATTCAACAGTACTACATAGAGCCATGACTACATGGAACTCTATTCAACAGTACTACATAGAGCCATGACTACATGGAACTCTATTCCACAGTACTACATAGAGCCATGACTACATGGAAGTCTATTCCACAGTACTACACAGAGCCATGACTACATGGAACTCTATTCCACAGTACTACACAGAGCCATGACTACATGGAACTCTATTCAACAGTACTACATAGAGCCATGACTACATGGAACTCTATTCAACAGTACTACATAGAGCCATGACTACATGGAACTCTATTCAACAGTACTACATAGAGCCATGACTACATGGAACTCTATTCAACAGTACTACATAGAGCCATGACTACATGGAACTCTATTCAACAGTACTACATAGAGCCATGATTACCTTGAACTCTATTCAACAGTACTACATAGAGCCATGATTACATGGAACTCTATTCAACAGTACTACATAGAGCCATGACTACATGGAACTCTATTCCACAGTACTACATAGAGCCATGACTACATGGAACTCTATTCCACAGTACTACATAGAGCCATGACTACATGGAACTCTATTCCACAGTACTACATAGAACCATGACTACATGGAACTCTATTCCACAGTACTACATAGAGCCATGACTACATGGAACTCTATTCCACAGTACTACATAGAGCCATGACTACATGGAACTCTATTCCACAGTACTACATAGAGCCATGACTACATGGAACTCTATTCCACAGTACTACATAGAGCCATGATTACATGGAACTCTATTCCACAGTACTACATAGAGCCATGACTACATGGAACTCTATTCCACAGTACTACATAGAGCCATGATTACATGGAACTCTATTCCACAGTACTACATAGAGCCAGGAAAACATGGAACTCTATTCAACAGTACTACATAGAGCCATGACTACATGGAACTCTATTCCACAGTACTACATAGAGCCATGACAACATGGAACTCTATTCCACAGTACTACATAGAGCCATGACTACATGGAACTCTATTCCACAGTACTACATAGAGCCATGACTACATGGAACTCTATTCCACAGTACTACATAGAGCCATGACAACATGGAACTCTATTCCACAGTACTACATAGAGCAATGACAACATGGAACTCTATTCCACAGTACTACATAGAGCCATGACTACATGGAACTCTATTCCACAGTACTACATAGAGCCATGACTACATGGAACTCTATTCAACAGTACTACATAGAGCCATGACTACATGGAACTCTATTCCACAGTACTACATAGAGCCATGACTACATGGAAGTCTATTCCACAGTACTACACAGAGCCATGACTACATGGAACTCTATTCCACAGTACTACACATAGCCATGACTACATGGAACTCTATTCAACAGTACTACATAGAGCCATGACTACATGGAACTCTATTCAACAGTACTACATAGAGCCATGATTACATGGAACTCTATTCAACAGTACTACATAGAGCCATGATTACATGGAACTCTATTCAACAGTACTACATAGAGCCATGACTACATGGAACTCTATTCCACAGTACTACATAGAGCCATGACTACATGGAACTCTATTCCACAGTACTACATAGAGCCATGACTACATGGAACTCTATTCCACAGTACTACATAGAGCCATGATTACATGGAACTCTATTCCACAGTACTACATAGAGCCATGACTACATGGAACTCTATTCCACAGTACTACATAGAGCCATGACTACATGGAACTCTATTCCACAGTACTACATAGAGCCATGATTACATGGAACTCTATTCCACAGTACTACATAGAGCCATGACTACATGGAACTCTATTCCACAGTACTACATAGAGCCATGACTACATGGAACTCTATTCCACAGTACTACATAGAGCCATGACAACATGGAACTCTATTCCACAGTACTACATAGAGCCATGACAACATGGAACTCTATTCCACAGTACTACATAGAGCCATGACTACATGGAACTCTATTCCACAGTACTACATAGAGCCATGACAACATGGAACTCTATTCCACAGTACTACATAGAGCCATGACTACATAGAACTCTATTCCACAGTACTACATAGAGCCATGACTACATGGAACTCTATTCCACAGTACTACATAGAGCCATGACTACATGGAACTCTATTCCACAGTACTACATAGAGACATGACTACATTTAACTCTATTCCACAGTACTACATAGAGCCATGACTACATGGAACTCTATTCCACAGTACTACATAGAGCCATGACTACATGGAACTCTATTCAACAGTACTACATAGAGCCATGACTACATGGAACTCTATTCCACAGTACTACATAGAGCCATGACTACATGGAAGTCTATTCCACAGTACTACACAGAGCCATGACTACATGGAACTCTATTCCACAGTACTACACATAGCCATGACTACATGGAACTCTATTCAACAGTACTACATAGAGCCATGACTACATGGAACTCTATTCAACAGTACTACATAGAGCCATGATTACATGGAACTCTATTCAACAGTACTACATAGAGCCATGATTACATGGAACTCTATTCAACAGTACTACATAGAGCCATGACTACATGGAACTCTATTCCACAGTACTACATAGAGCCATGACTACATGGAACTCTATTCCACAGTACTACATAGAGCCATGACTACATGGAACTCTATTCCACAGTACTACATAGAGCCATGATTACATGGAACTCTATTCCACAGTACTACATAGAGCCATGACTACATGGAACTCTATTCCACAGTACTACATAGAGCCATGACTACATGGAACTCTATTCCACAGTACTACATAGAGCCATGATTACATGGAACTCTATTCCACAGTACTACATAGAGCCATGACTACATGGAACTCTATTCCACAGTACTACATAGAGCCATGACTACATGGAACTCTATTCCACAGTACTACATAGAGCCATGACAACATGGAACTCTATTCCACAGTACTACATAGAGCCATGACAACATGGAACTCTATTCCACAGTACTACATAGAGCCATGACTACATGGAACTCTATTCCACAGTACTACATAGAGCCATGACAACATGGAACTCTATTCCACAGTACTACATAGAGCCATGACTACATAGAACTCTATTCCACAGTACTACATAGAGCCATGACTACATGGAACTCTATTCCACAGTACTACATAGAGCCATGACTACATGGAACTCTATTCCACAGTACTACATAGAGCCATGACTACATGGAACTCTATTCCACAGTACTACATAGAGCCATGACAACATGGAACTCTATTCCACAGTACTACATAGAGCCATGACAACATGGAACTCTATTCCACAGTACTACATAGAGCCATGACTACATGGAACTCTATTCCACATCAAGGAACCTATTCAAGTAGTAAAATTAGATTTAAAAAAACACCTTATGGAACAGCGGGGACTGTGAAGCAACACAAACATTGGCACAGACACATGCACACACACACACACAAACACACACACACACACACACGCACACACATTAGCTTCTGTTTTGGCTGCTAATGGGGATCCATAATAACTACAAATACAAAGCAGTCATTTGGACTGTTCATGAATAAATTAATGCCACTGTTTAAGTCATGCCCCCCTTCCATCCTTGACTTTTCCTAAATAAGTAAAATATAATAAAACACAATGTCATTGCTAGAATCACAAACAGAACCGTATTTAAAACAGTAGGGCCTGCTCCCCTCATTCTCCAACAGTAGGGCCTGCTCCTCTCATTCTCCAACAGTAGGGCCTGCTCCTCTCATTCTACAACAGTAGGGCCTGCTCCCCTCATTTTCCAACAGTAGGGCCTGCTCCCCTCAATTCTCCAACAGTAGGGCCTGCTCCCCTCAATTCTCCAACAGTAGGGCCTGCTCCTCTCATTCTCCAACAGTAGGGCCTGCTCCTCTCATTCTCCAACAGTAGGGCCTGCTCCCCTCAATTCTCCAACAGTAGGGCCTGCTCCCCTCAATTCTCCAACAGTAGGGCCTGCTCCCCTCATTCTCCAACAGTAGGGCATGCTCCCATCCTTCTCCAACAGTAGGGCCTGCTCCCCTCATTCTCCAACAGTAGGGCCTGCTCCCATCCTTCTCCCTACAGTAGGGCCTGCTCCCCTCATTTTCCAACAGTGGGGCCTGCTCCCGTCCTTCTCCCTACAGTAGGGCCTGCTCCGCTCCTTCTCCAACAGTGGGGCCTGCTCCCGTCCTTCTCCCTACAGTAGGGCCTGCTCCGCTCCTTCTCCAACAGTAGGGCCTGCTCCCGACATTCTCCCAACAGTTGGGCATGCTCCGCTCCTTCTGCGACAGTGGGGCCTGCTCCGCTCCTTCACCCAATAGTAGGGCCTGCTCCCATCCTTCGCCAACAGTAGGGCCTGCTCCCATCCTTCTCCAACAGTAGGGCTTGCTCCCATCCTTCTCCAACAGTAGGGCCTGCTCCGCTCCTTCTCCAACAGTAGGTCCTGCTCCCCTCCTTCTCCAACAGTTGGGCCTGCTTCCCCAACAGTAGGGCCTGCTTCCTCTCCTTCACGCAACAGTAGGGCCTGCTCCACTCCTTCTCCAACAGCAAGGCCTGCTTCCCCAACAGTAAGGCCTGCTTCCCCAACAGTAGGACCTGCTTCCTCTCCTTCTCCAACAGTAAGGCCTGCTTCCTCTCCTTCTCCAACAGTAAGTTCTGCTTCCTCTCCTTCTCCAACAGTTGGGCCTGCTTCCCCAACAGTAGGGCCTGCTTCCTCTCCTTCTCCAACAGTAAGGCCTGCTTCCTCTCCTTCTCCAACAGTAAGGCCTGCTTCCTCTCCTTCCCCAACAGTAGGGCCTTTTTCCTCTCCTTCTCCAAGAGTAAGGCCTGCTTCCTCTCCTTCTCTAACAGTAGGGCCTGCTTCCCCAACAGTAGGGCCTGCTTCCTCTCCTTCTCCAACAGTAAGGCCTGCTTCCTCTCCTTCTCCAACAGTAGGGCCTGCTTCCCCAACAGTAGGGCCTGCTTCCTCTCCTTCTCCAACAGTAAGGCCTGCTTCCTCTCCTTCTCCAACAGTAAGGCCTGCTTCCTCTCCTTCCCCAACAGTAGGGCCTTTTTCCTCTCCTTCTCCAACAGTAAGGCCTGCTTCCTCTCCTTCTCCAACAGTAGGACCTGCTTCCCCAACAGTAAGGCCTGCTTCCTCTCCTTCTCCAACAGTAGGGCCTGCTTCTCCAACAGTAGGGCCTGCTTCCTCTCCTTCTCCAACAGTAAGGCCTGCTTCATCTCCTTCTCCAACAGTAGGGCCTGCTTCCCCAACAGTAGGGCCTGCTTCCTCTCCTTCTCCAACAGTAAGGCCTGCTTCCTCTCCTTCTCCAACAGTAAGGCCTGCTTCCTCTCCTTCCCCAACAGTAGGGCCTTTTTCCTCTCCTTCTCCAACAGTAAGGCCTGCGTCCTCTCCTTCTCCAACAGTAGGGCCTGCTTCCCCAACAGTAGGGCCTGCTTCCTCTCCTTCTCCAACAGTAAGGCCTGCTTCCTCTACTTCTCCAACAGTAGGGCCTGCTTCCCCAACAGTAGGGCCTGCTTCCTCTCCTTCTCCAACAGTAAGGCCTACTTCCTCTCCTTCTCCAACAGTAAGGCCTGCTTCCTCTCCTTCTCCAACAGTAAGGCCTGCTTCCTCTCCTTCTCCAACAGTAAGGCCTGCTTCCTCTCCTTCTCCAACAGTAGGGCCTGCTTCCCCAACAGCTGGGCCTGCTTCCTCTCCTTCTCCAACAGTAAGGCCTGCTTCCTCTCCTTCCCCAACAGTAGGGCCTTTTTCCTCTCCTTCTCCAACAGTAGGGCCTGCTTCCTCTCCTGACATATGAATGTACTATTAAAATGAACCTAAACTATACTAAAACGGATTTGACATACAGTATATAACAACAGATGAAATAGCTGAAGTAGTGTGATGGGGCAGAATGGGTGAGTTGAACGAGGGGAAGTGAGTGACGCATAATTACCTCCGTTTTGATGACAAAGAAATGAGGAGGCGCTCCTGGAAACAGACACGTTCGCCATGGGAATCCAACAAATGGAAGAAGTTTGTACAGAACATCAAGCACTGACAATAATTGACCATTACTGCCCGCTGTCATATCGACACTTATATTCATTATAAAAGACATTCTTGCTTTTGTGCTGATTTTCTCTATTTATTAAAGCACACTTGACGCTTATAATGATGTTTAGGCTACTGGCGGGTCTTTGTGGTCGGTGCGTTTTGTTTAGTGTCGTTATAGAAGGAAGCTGTTACCCCGTTCCAACACAAACCCTTTCCTCTTTCACAGTTGTCGCGTTCCAACACAAACCCTTTCCTCTTTCACAGTTGTCGCGTTACAACACAAACCCTTTTCCTCTTTCACAGTTGTCGCGTTCCAACACAAACCCTTTCCTCTTTCACAGTTGTCGCGTTACAACACAAACCCTTTCCTCTTTCACAGTTGTCGCGTTCCAACACAAACCCTTTCCTCTTTCACAGTTGTCGCGTTCCAACACAAACCCTTTCCTCTTTCACAGTTGTCGCGTTCCAACACAAACCCTTTCCTCTTTCACACAAACCCTTTCCTCTTTCACAGTTGTCGCGTTCCAACACAAACCCTTTCCTCTTTCACAGTTGTCGCGTTCCAACACAAACCCTTTCCTCTTTCACAGTTGTCGCGTTCCAACACAAACCCTTTCCTCTTTCACAGTTGTCGCGTTACAACACAAACCCTTTCCTCTTTCACAGTTGTCAACACAAACCCTTTCCTCTTTCACAGTTGTCGCGTTCCAACACAAACCCTTTCCTCTTTCACAGTTGTCGCGTTACAACACAAACCCTTTCCTCTTTCACAGTTGTCGCGTTCCAACACAAACCCTTTCCTCTTTCACAGTTGTCGCGTTACAACACAAACCCTTTCCTCTTTCACAGTTGTCGCGTTCCAACACAAACCCTTTCCTCTTTCACAGTTGTCGCGTTCCAACACAAACCCTTTTCTCTTTCACAGTTGTAACTAAGGCGAATGTCATGTGTTGAACACTTGACTGTTTTTACATTTCCTACGGAAACTCGTGAAAATGCTTGTGATATTTAAACGATGTATTTTAATGTCACCGAAGATATATCCTACGATAAAATAACATGAGCTGGCGCCCGGAAAATATTTTGTGTTGAGGTGCTGACTAACCTCGAATAAACTATACTATCAAAATAAAGAAAGTCGCACACTCCATATATATAATGTATAATGTATAATGTATTTTGTATTTTGTATTTTGTATAATGTATAATGTATAAACTCCCAGCAATTTATTGGGTTTCGGCATCACCGTGTCTTCTTCAGGATGATGTCATGACTGCTTGAACCAGGTTACAGTGGGGCAAAAAAGTATTTAGTCAGCCACCAATGGTGCAAGTTCTCCCACTTAAAAAGATGAGAGAGGCCTGTAATTTTCATCATAGGTACACTTCAACTATGACAGACAAAATGAGAAAAAAAAATTCAGAAAATCACATTGTAGGATGTTTAATGAATTTATTTGCAAATTATGGTGGAAAATAAGTATTTGGTCAATAACAAAAGTTTATCTCAATACTTTGTTGGCAATGACAGAGGTCAAACGTTTTCTGTAAGTCTTCACAAGGTTTTCACACACTTTTTTGCACAATTGGTGGCTGACTAAATACTTTTTTTGCCCCCCTGTATGTAGACAAACAGTGCAATTAGTGTAACCAATGACAGTAGTGAGCGGTGTGTCATAATGATTAAGGTAATTAAAAAATAATAAGTGAAACTGTTAAAAAAAAAAATTGTATATGTCATATTTAATATATTATGCTATTGCTATCATAGGTCAGGGCAGGCAGACTGGTCAGGCAGGCGGGTACAAAGTCCAGCCAGGAAAGGGTTAAAACCGGGAGGACTAGCAGAAGAGAGAATAGCAAAAGCAGGAGCACGGGAAAAACACGCTGGTTGACTTGAAACATACAAGACGAACTGGCACAGAGAGACAGGAAACACAGGGATAAATACACTGGTACAGAGAGACAGGAAACACAGGGATAAATACACTGGTACAGAGAGACAGGAACCACAGGGATAAATACACTGGTACAGAGAGACAGGAAACACAGGGATATATACACTGGCACAGAGAGACAGGAACCACAGGGATATATACACTGGTACAGAGAGACAGGAAACACAGGGATAAATACACTGGCACAGAGAGACAGGAAACACAGGGATAAATACACTGGTACAGAGAGACAGGAACCACAGGGATAAATACACTGGTACAGAGAGACAGGAAACACAGGGATAAATACACTGGTACAGAGAGACAGGAAACACAGGGATATATACACTGGTACAGAGAGACAGGAACCACAGGGATAAATACACTGGTACAGAGAGACAGGAAACACAGGGATAAATACACTGGTACAGAGAGACAGGAAACACAGGGATAAATACACTGGTACAGAGAGACAGGAACCACAGGGATAAATACACTGGTACAGAGAGACAGGAAACACAGGGAGAAATACACTGGTACAGAGAGACAGGAAACACAGGGATAAATACACTGGTACAGAGAGACAGGAAACACAGGGATATATACACTGGTACAGAGAGACAGTAACCACAGGGATAAATACACTGGTACAGAGAGACAGGAAACACAGGGATAAATACACTGGTACAGAGAGACAGGAAACACAGGGATAAATACACTGGTACAGAGAGACAGGAACCACAGGGATAAATACACTGGTACAGAGAGACAGGAAACACAGGGATAAATACACTGGTACAGAGAGACAGGAAACACAGGGATAAATACACTGGTACAGAGAGACAGGAAACACAGGGATAAATACACTGGGGGAAATCAGTGACAATGGAGTGGAGACAATCACAAGGACAGGTGAAACAGATCAGGGAGTGACATATATATATATTTTTTTTTTACTTTGATAAAACACAGATCTCTGGTCAGTATTAGAAACTGGTTGGAGATGACTGTTCCTGTGTCTAACACACTGATAGCCTGTCTGTCACTTACTCTGTATCTGAAGTACAACCGTCAGTAAACATTTGGTCTGACTCAGGATCAGGCAGAGTCAGATGGTGAACACACTGTGCCAGATTCTTAACAGACACTCCGTTTGTTGGCTAAAAGTCACGTTTCTTCATCAGAACTAGAAGAAGAAGGAAGAGAGAAAAGAGAGGATGAGAAAGGACTAGAGATTAAGAGAGAGGAGAAAGAGAAAGGAGGAGAGAGAAGGAGAAGAAGTGTGTGTGTGTGTGTGTGTGTGTGTGTGTGTGTGTGTGTGTGTGTGTGTGTGTGTGTGTGTGTGTGTGTGTGTGTGTGTGTGTGTGTGTGTGTGTGTGTGTGTGTGTGTGTGTGTGTGTGTGTGTGTGTCTCTCTCTCTCTAGTAGGGCCCTGGTGGGCTAATGGGTTCCATTGATGTGCCTCATTCCCTGGTGATTTAAAACCTGCCTCCTGTTTCTGCCTTCTCACTCCTTCCCTCCATCCTCCTTTCTCTCTCTCTCTCTCTCTCTCTCTCTCTCTCTCTCTCTCTCTCTCTCTCTCTCTCTCTTCTTTCTCACTCTCTGTGTGTTTCTCTCTCTCTGTGTGTTTCTCTCTCTCTTCTTTCTCTCTCTCTGTGTGTTTCTCTCTCTCTCTCTCTCTTCTTTCTCTCTCTCTGTGTGTTTCTCTCTCTCTCTCTCTCTCTCTCTCTTCTTTCTCTCTCTCCCTATGCCTCCTCTCCCTTCTCAGACCCACACAGTGTTAAGTTCAGACAGCTTACCTTTCTGGTGTGATATGACTACATTACATTTCAGGAGGTGTTACAATGTGAAAAGGTGCTGAGGCCCAGGCAGACATTAAGAGAGACAGACAGAGACAGAGGGTAGAGTACAGAGAGAGTTAGTGGCAGAGACATGGTGATGTAAGCAGTGCTATTTGAGTTGATATGCTTTTTTTCTAGGCCCCTATGGACCTTTCCTCTCTCCTCTGCAGAAACCCTTCCTCTCCTCTCTCCTCTCTACTCTCTCATCTCTCCTCTCTCAACTCCTCTCTCCTCTCTCAACTCCTCTCTCCTCTGCAGAAACCCTTCCTCTCCTCTCTCCTCTCTACTCTCTCCTCTCTCCTCTCTCAACTCCTCTCTCCTCTCTCCTCTTTCCTCTCTCAACTCCTCTCTCCTCTGTAGAAACCCTTCCTCTCCTCTCTCCTCTGTAGAAACCCTTCCTCTCCTCTCTCCTCTGTGGAAACCCTTCCTCTCCTCTCTCCTCTGCAGAAACCCTTCCTCTCCTCTCTCCTCTGTAGAAACCCTTCCTCTCCTCTCTCCTCTGTGGAAACCCTTCCTCTCGCCTCTCCCCTCTCTCCTCTCTCCTCTTTCCTCTCCTCTCTCCTCTCTCCTCTTTCCTCTCCTCTCCGCTTTCCTCTCCTCTCCTCTTTCCTCTCTCCTCTTTCCTCTCTCCTCTCCTTTTTCCTCTCTCCACTCCTCTTTCCTCTCTCCTCTCTCCTCTCTCCTCTGTAGAAACCATTTCTTTCCTCTCTCCTCTGTAGAAACCCTTCCTCTCGTCTCTCCTCTGTAGAAACCCTTCCTCTCCTCTCTCCTCTCCTCTTTCCTCTCTCCTCTCTACTCTTTCCTCTCTCCTCTTTCCTCTCTCCTCTCTCCTCTGTAGAAACACTTCCTCTCCTCTCTCCTCTGTGGAAACCCTTCCTCTCCTCTCTCCTCTCTCCTCTCTCCTCTGTGGAAACCCTTCCTCTCCTCTCTCCTCTGTAGAAACCCTTCCCCTCCTCTCTCCTCTGTGGAAACCCTTCCTCTCCTCTCTCCTCTGTGGAAACCCTTCCCCTCCTCTCTCCTCTGTGGAAACCCTTCCTCTCCTCTCTCCTCTGTGGAAACCCTTCCTCTCCTCTTTCCTCTCTCCTCTCTCCTCTGTAGAAACACTTCCTCTCCTCTCTCCTCTGTGGAAACCCTTCCCCTCCTCTCTCCTCTGTGGAAACCCTTCCTCTCCTCTCCTCTTTCCTCTCTCCTCTCTCGCTCTTTCCTCTCTCCTCTTTCCTCTCTCCTCTCTCCTCTGTAGAAACCCTTCCTCTCCTCTCTCCTCTGTAGAAACCCTTCCTCTCCTCTCTCCTCTGTAGAAACCCTTCCTCTCCTCTCTCCTCTGTGGAAACCCTTCCTCTCCTCTCTCCTCTCTCCTCTCCTCTGTAGAAACCCTTCCTCTCCTCTCTCCTCTCTCCTCTCTCCTCTCTCCTCTCTCCTCTCCTCTCTCCTCACTCCTCTCTCCACTCTCCTCAGTAGAAACCCTTCCTCTGTCCTATCTCCTCTGTAGAAACCCTTCCTCTCCTCTCTCCTCTGTAGAAACCCTTCCTCTCCTCACTCCTCTCTCCACTCTCCTCAGTAGAAACCCTTCCTCTCTCCTATCTCCTCTGTAGAAACCCTTCCTTTCCTCTCTCCTCTGTAGAAACCCTTCCTCTCCTCTCTCCTCTGTAGAAACCCTTCCTCTCCTCTCTCCTCAGTAGAAACCCTTCCTCTCCTCTCTCCTCAGTAGAAACCCTTCCTCTCTCCTATCTCCTCTGTAGAAACCTTTCCTCTCCTCTCTCCTCTCTCCTCTCTCCTCTGTAGAAACCCTTCCTCTCCTCTCTCCTCTCTCCTCTCTGTAGAAACCCTTCCTCTCCTCTCTCCTCTCTGTGGAAACCCTTCCTCTCCTCTCTCCTCTGTAGAAACCCTTCCTCTCCTCTCTCCTCTGTAGAAACCTTTCCTCTCCTCTCTCCTCTCTCCTCTCTCCTCTCTCCTCCTCTCTCCTCTCTCCTCTCTCCTCTCTCCTCTCCTCTCTCCTCTGCAGAAACCCTTCCTCTCCTCTCTCCTCTCTCCTCTTTCCTCTCTCCTCTCTCCTCTCTCCTCTTTCCTCTCTCCTCTTTCCTCTCTCCTCTCTCTTCTCCTCTCTCCTCTCCTCTCTCCTCTGTAGAAACCCTTCCTCTCTCCTCTATAAAAACCCATTTTTCCCTTCCTGTCATTGCCAGGGCAGTCAAGGCCATTTGAAAGCAGAACATAGGAACATATGCACCTCTTCAGTATTTCTACGTGGTGTCTTTCCGTGTGCTTTATACAAGTACAGTATGTATCTGACACAGCACGTATAAACCTCACACTGCATCGAGAAACATATAATTAATCACTGTAATGTATGCTGGGATATTTATGACTGTCTGTGGTGTGTGTGTGTGTGTGTGTGTGTGTGTGTGTGTGTGTGTGTGTGTGTGTGTGTGTGTGTGTGTGTGTGTGTGTGTGTGTGTGTGTGTGTCATGCACAGTCGCACACAGTCGCACACACACACACACATGCTTACGGGCCTTGTCATAAAAAACAGAATGATACACACACACACACAAACACATCCCCCCCATCCCAACACACACACTGTTTACAGGCTAGCTCTGTAACCAGTAATGATGTTGTTAGGAGTGACTAACGGGGAGGTTAGGAGTGACCGACTGGGAGGTTAGGAGTCACCGATGGGGAGGTTAGGAGTGACTATCGGGGAGGTTAGGAGTGACTTACGGGGAGGTTAGGAGTGACCGACGGGGAGGTTAGGAGTGACCGACGGGGAGGTTAGGAGTGACTGACGGTGAGGTTAGGAGTGACTGACGGGGAGGTTAGGAGTGACCGACGGGGAGGTTAGGAGTGACTGACGGGGAGGTTAGGAGTGACCGACGGGGAGGTTAGGAGTGACCGACGGGGAGGTTAGGAGTCACCGACGGGGAGGTTAGGAGTGACTGACGGGGAGGTTAGGAGTGACTGACGGGGAGGTTAGGAGTGACCGACGGGGAGGTTAGGAGTGACTGACGGGGAGGTTAGCATTGGAGTCAAGAAGTGACAGCATCCCTGTGGAAGGCTTTCAACACTTAGTAGATGAGAGGCAAGGTCCCGATGAGAGGCAAGTTCCCGATGAGAGGCAAGGTCCCGATGATAGGCAAGGTCCCGATGAGAGGCAAGGTCCCGATGAGAGGCAAGGTCCCGATGAGAGGCAAGTTCCCGATGAGAGGCAAGTTCCCGATGAGAGGCAAGGTCCCGATGAGAGGAAAGGTCCCGATGAGAGGAAAGGTCCCGATAAGAGGCAAGGTCCCGATGAGAGGCAAGGTCCCGGTGAGAGACAAGGTCCCGATGAGAGGCAAGTTCCCGATGAGAGGCAAGTTCCCGATGAGAGGCAAGGTCCCGATGATAGGCAAGGTCCCGATGAGAGGCAAGGTCCCGATGAGAGGCAAGGTCCCGATGAGAGGCAAGTTCCCGATGAGAGGCAAGTTCCCGATGAGAGGCAAGGTCCCGATGAGAGGCAAGGTCCCGGTGAGAGGCAAGTTCCCGATGAGAGGCAAGGTCCCGATGAGAGGAAAGGTCCCGATGAGAGGAAAGGTCCCGATGAGAGGCAAGGTCCCGATGATAGGCAAGGTCCCGATGAGAGGCAAGGTCCCGATGAGAGGCAAGGTCCCGATGAGAGGCAAGTTCCCGATGAGAGGCAAGTTCCCGATGAGAGGCAAGGTCCCGATGAGAGGCAAGGTCCCGGTGAGAGGCAAGTTCCCGATGAGAGGCAAGGTCCCGATGAGAGGAAAGGTCCCGATGAGAGGAAAGGTCCCGATGAGAGGCAAGGTCCCGATGAGAGGCAAGGTCCCGATGAGAGGCAAGGTCCCGGTGAGAGGCAAGTTCCCGATGAGAGGCAAGGTACCGATGAGAGGAAAGGTCCCGATGAGAGGAAAGGTCCCGATAAGAGGCAAGGTCCCGATGAGAGGCAAGGTCTCGATGAGAGGCAAGGTCCCAATGAGAGGCAAGGTCCCAATGAGAGGCAAGGTCCCGATGAGAGGAAAGGTCCCGATGAGAGGAAAGGTACCGATGATAGGCAAGGTCTCGATGAGAGGCAAGGTCCCGATGAGAGGCAAGGTCCCGATGAGAGGCAAGGTCCCGATGAGAGGAAAGGTCCCGATAAGAGGCAAGTTCCCGATGAGAGGCAAGGTCCCGATGAGAGGCAAGTTCCCGATGAGAGGCAAGGTCCCGATGAGAGGCAAGGTCCCGATGAGAGGCAAGGTCCCGATGAGAGGCAAGGTCCCGATAAGAGGCAAGTTCCCGAATGAGAGGCAAGGTCCCGATGAGAGGCAAGTTCCCGAATGAGAGGCAAGGTCCCGATGAGAGGAAAGTTCCCGATGAGAGGCAAGGTTTAATCACAGCAGCACACGGGACAGGAGAACTAGAAGACTGATCTCTCAATGCTTTTTTTCTACTGATGTTAAAAGCTGACAGTCCCAATCCACACATGCATTTTCCATGTCCACACATCTCTTCTCCTATATTCAAAGATTAGTCTTTCCCCTCTCATCTCCTCTGTAGAAACCCTTCCTCTCCTCTCTCAGAACTGACGGGGAGGTTAGGAGTGACTGACGGGGAGGTTAGGAGTGACTGACGGGGAGGTTAGGAGTGACCGACGGGGAGGTTAGCATTGGAGTCAAGAAGTGACAGCATCCCTGTGGAAGGCTTTCAACACTTAGTAGATGAGAGGCAAGGTCCCGATGAGAGGCAAGGTCCCGATGAGAGGCAAGTTCCCGATGAGAGGCAAGTTCCCGATGAGAGGCAAGGTCCCGATGAGAGGCAAGGTCCCGATGAGAGGCAAGGTCCCGGTGAGAGGCAAGTTCCCGATGAGAGGCAAGGTCCCGGTGAGAGGCAAGTTCCCGATGAGAGGCAAGGTCCCGATAAGAGGCAAGGTCCCGATGAGAGGCAAGGTCCCGATGAGAGGCAAGGTCCCGGTGAGAGGCAAGTTCCCGATGAGAGGCAAGGTCCCGGTGAGAGGCAAGTTCCCGATGAGAGGCAAGGTACCGATGAGAGGAAAGGGCCCGATGAGAGGAAAGGTCCCGATGAGAGGCAAGGTTTAATCACATCAGCACACGGGACAGGAGAACTAGAAGACTGATCTCTCAATGCTTTTTTTCTACTGATGTTAAAAGCTGACAGTCCCAATCCACAAATGCATTTTCTATGTCCACACATCTCTTCTCCTATATTCAAAGATTAGTCTTTCCCCTCTCATCTCCTCTGTAGAAACCCTTCCTCTCCTCTCTCAGAACTGACGGGGAGGTTAGGAGTGACTGACGGGGAGGTTAGGAGTGACTGACGGGGAGGTTAGGAGTGACTGACGGGGAGGTTAGGAGTGACCGACGGGGAGGTTAGCATTGGAGTCAAGAAGTGGCAGCATCCCTGTGGAAGGCTTTCAACACTTAGTAGATGAGAGGCATGGTCCCGATGAGAGGCAAGTTCCCGATGAGAGGCAAGTTCCCGATGAGAGGCAAGGTCCCGATGATAGGCAAGGTCCCGATGAGAGGCAAGGTCCCGATGAGAGGCAAGGTCCCGATGAGAGGCAAGTTCCCGATGAGAGGCAAGTTCCCGATGAGAGGCAAGGTCCCGATGAGAGGCAAGGTCCCGGTGAGAGGCAAGTTCCCGATGAGAGGCAAGGTCCCGATGAGAGGAAAGGTCCCGATGAGAGGAAAGGTCCCGATAAGAGGCAAGGTCCCGATGAGAGGCAAGGTCCCGATGAGAGGCAAGGTCCCGGTGAGAGGCAAGTTCCCGATGAGAGGCAAGGTACCGATGAGAGGAAAGGTCCCGATGAGAGGAAAGGTCCCGATAAGAGGCAAGGTCCCGATGAGAGGCAAGGTCTCGATGAGAGGCAAGGTCTCGATGAGAGGCAAGGTCCCGATGAGAGGCAAGGTCCCGATGAGAGGCAAGGTCCCGATGAGAGGAAAGGTACCGATGATAGGCAAGGTCCCGATGAGAGGAAAGGTCCCGATAAGAGGCAAGTTCCCGATGAGAGGCAAGGTCCC
>NC_088402.1:90864984-90892484 GCF_034236695.1 Oncorhynchus nerka | reverse complement strand
AATACAGTGACCCCCTCTCATATCATTACCAACCCCTATAATGCCAAGAGCTGAGCATAGAAAAGAGTCCCATCATCCAGCTGGTCCTGGGCCTGAGAGGAGGAGAGAAGAGAGGCGGCCGGTCCTGGGGCTGAGAAGAGGAGAGGAGGAGAGAAGAGAGGTGTCCGGTCCTGGGGCTGAGAGGAGGAGGGGAGGAGAGAAGAGAGGCGGCCGGTCCTGGGGCTGAGAGGAGAAGAAGAGGAGAGGAGGAGAGAAGAGAGGCAGCTGGTCCTAGGGCTGAGAGGAGGAGAGAAGAGAGGCGGCCGGTCCTGGGGCTGAGAGGAGGAGAGGAGGAGAGAAGAGAGGTGTCCGGTCCTGGGGCTGAGAGGAGGAGGGGAGGAGAGAAGAGAGGCAGCTGGTCCTAGGGCTGAGAGGAGGAGAGAACAGAGGCAGGAGGAGAGGAGAGGAGAGGAGGAAGGAGAAGAGGAGAAGAGGGAGAGAGACAAGGGAGGAGATGGGGAGAGGGGGAGAGGGGGAGAAGAGGTGAGGAGGAAAGGAGGAGTGGAGGAGAGTAGGAGAGGAAAGAGGAGAGGAAGGAGGAGAGGAGGGAGGAGAGGGGGAGGAGGAGAAGAGGTGAGGAGAGGAGAGGAATTGAGGGAGAGAAGGGAGGAGAGAGGGAGAGGAGGAGAAGAGGTGAGGAGGAGGGAGGGAGAGAAGGGACGAGAGGGGGAGAGGAGGAGAAGAAGAGGTGAGGATGAGAGGAGAGGAGGAGAAGAAGAGGTGAGGAGGAGAGGAATTTAGGGAGAGAAGGGAGGAGAGGGGGGAGAGGAGGAGAAGAAGAGGTGAGGATGAGAGGAGAGGAGAGGAGGAGAAGAAGAGGTGAGGAGGAGAGGAATTTAGGGAGAGAAGGGAGGAGAGGGGGAGAGGAGGAGAAGAAGAGGTGAGGAGGAGAGGAATTTAGGGAGAGAGGGGGAGAGGAGGAGGAGAGGTGAAGAGGAGAGGAGAAGAGAGGGGAGGATGAGACGAGGGAGGGAATGAGAGGAGAAAGGCAGTGGCTCTATGCTGGAGGCTGTAGTCTGGGGAAGAAAATGAACCTGCCTGTAGACAGAGAGGCTCAGTGGGGATACCAGCGAGATACCAGCGAGATACCAGCGAGATATGTGCCTGAAGGCCTGAATGAGACGATATTTACAGAACTAGGAGCCAGTACGTCTGTGATGGGATGCCACTGGGATATCATATGATCTAAGTTCTGTGATGTGTGATCACACATGAAACAATACTACAGTTTACCATAGAATACTACCGTACTTAGTGTAGAATTATTCGGTAGTAAACTGTATTATACTATTAAAAAAAACATACTTCACACTGTAGAAACTCTCAGTCATGTATAGTACTTACTATAGTGTGTTGTAGAATACTGTAGAATACTATAGTAGAATACTATAGAATACTGAAGAATACTATAGAATACTGTAGAATACTATAGTGTGTTGTATAATACTGTAGAATACCATAGTAGAATACTATAGAATACTGTAGAATACTATAGTAGAATACTATAGAATAGTGTAGAATACTATAGTAGAATACTATAGAATACCATAGTAGAATAGAATACTGTAGAATAGTGTAGAATACCATAGTAGAATACTATAGAATACCATAGTAGAATACTATAGAATACTGAAGAATACTATAGTGTGTTGTATAATACTGTAGAATACTATAGTAGAATACTATAGAATAGTGTAGAATACTATAGAATAGAGAGAGACCAGTCATATCTGAAGAATACTATAGTGTGTTGTAGAATACTATAGTAGAATGTTAGAGATAGAGATACCATAGTAGAATACTATAGAATAGTGTAGAATACTATAGAATACTGTAGAATACTATAGTGTGTTGTATAATACTGTAGAATACCATAGTAGAATACTATAGAATAGTGTAGAATACCATAGTAGAATACTATAGAATAGTGTAGAATACTATAGAGTGTTGTATAATACTGTAGAATACTATAGTAGAATACTATAGAATACTGTAGAATAGTATAGTAGAATACTATAGAATACTGTAGAATAGTATAGTAGAATACTATAGAATAGTGTAGAATACTATAGAATACTGTAGAATACTATAGTAGAATACTATAGAATACTGTAGAATACTATACTGTAGAATACTATAGTAAATACTAAAGTATTGCCCAACTATTTTTAACTATAGCGCATACTACACTACACAATTTGCATACACTTTGACTTATCCCCTCCCCCATGTCCCAATTTGTGCCACCCATGAGTGAGAAAACTACATGTCAAGTAGAGACCATATTGTGCTCTATACAGATTATAGAAAAGAGCAAAAGCTCTGATATATCTATCTATCTATCTATCTATCTATCTATCTACCTACCCACCCACCCACCCACCCACTCACCCACCCACCTACCTATCATATCAATCATCCACGAGACCAGTCCAATCTACAGGTTATAGATAGAGAGAGAGAGAGAGACCAGTCAGTCATCTACAGGTTATAGAGAAGAGAGAGAGAGAGACCAGATATCTACAGTCATATCTACAGGTTATAGAGAAGAGAGAGAGAGAGACCAGTCATATCTACAGGTTATAGAGAAGAGAGAGAGAGAGAGAGACCAGTCATATCTACAGGTTATAGAGAAGAGAGAGAGAGAGACCAGTCATATCTACAGATTATAGAGAAGAGAGAGAGAGAGAGACCAGGTTATAGAGAAGAGAGAGAGAGACCAATCTACAGGTTATAGAGAAGAGAGAGAGAGGTTATAGAGAAGAGAGAGACCAGTCATATCTACAGGTTATAGAGAAGAGAGAGAGAGACCAGTCATATCTACAGGTTATAGAGAAGAGAGAGAGAGAGAGACCAGTCATATCTACAGGTTATAGAGAAGAGAGAGAGAGAGAGACCAGTCATATCTACAGGTTATAGAGAAGAGAGAGAGAGAGAGACCAGTCAAATCTACAGGTTATAGAGAGAGAGAGAGAGAGAGTCATATCTACAGGTTATAGAGAAGAGAGAGAGAGACCAGTCATATCTACAGGTTATAGAAGAGAGAGAGAGAGAGAGACCAGTCATATCTACAGGTTATAGAGAAGAGAGAGAGAGAGAGACCAGTCCAATCTACAGGTTATAGAGAAGAGAGAGAGAGAGAGACCAGTCATATCTACAGGTTATAGAGAAGAGAGAGAGAGACCAGTCATATCTACAGGTTATAGAGAAGAGAGAGAGAGAGAGACCAGTCATATCTACAGGTTATAGAGAAGAGAGAGAGAGACCAGTCATATCTACAGGTTATAGAGAAGAGAGAGAGAGAGAGAGACCAGTCCTATCTACAGGTTATAGAGAAGAAGAGAGAGAGACCAGTCATATCTACAGGTTATAGAGAAGAGAGAGAGAGAGACCAGTCATATCTCAGGTTATAGAGAAGAGAGAGAGAGAGAGACCAGATAGAGAGAGAGAGAGAGAGACCAGTCATATCTACAGGTTATAGAGAAGAGAGAGAGACCAGTCATATCTACAGGTCATATCTACAGGTTATAGAGAAGAGAGAGAGAGAGAGTCATATCCAGTCATATCTACAGGTTATAGAGAAGAGAGAGAGAGAGAGACCAGTCATATCTACAGGTTATAGAGAAGAGAGAGAGAGAGAGACCAGTCATATCTACAGGTTATAGAGAAGAGAGAGAGAGAGAGACCAGTCATATCTACAGGTTATAGAGAAGAGAGAGAGACCAGTCATATCTACAGGTTATAGAGAAGAGAGAGAGAGAGACCAGTCATATCTACAGGTTATAGAGAAGAGAGAGAGAGATATCTACAGAGAGACCAGTCATATCTACAGGTTATAGAGAAGAGAGAGAGAGATATCTACAGGTTATAGAAGAAGAGAGAGAGACAGTCATATCTACAGGTTATAGAGAAGAGAGAGGTTATAGAGAAGACCAGTCATATCTACAGGTTATAGAGAAGAGAGAGAGAGACCAGTCATATCTACAGGTTATAGAGAAGAGAGAGAGAGAGAGAGACCAGTCATATCTACAGGTTATAGAGAAGAGAGAGAGAGAGAGACCAGTCATATCTACAGGTTATAGAGAAGAGAGAGAGAGAGAGACCAGTCCAATCTACAGGTTATAGAGAAGAGAGAGAGAGAGATACCAGTCATATCTACAGGTTATAGAGAAGAGAGAGAGAGAGAGAGAGAGAGAGAGAGAGAGAGAGACCAGTCATATCTACAGGTTATAGAGAAGAGAGAGAGACCAGTCATATCTACAGGTTATAGAGAAGAGAGAGAGAGAGACCAGAGATCCAGTCATATCTACAGGTTATAGAGAAGAGAGAGAGAGAGACCAGTCATATCTACAGGTTATAGAGAAGAGAGAGAGAGAGAGACCAGTCATATCTACAGGTTATAGAGAAGAGAGAGAGAGAGAGAGACCAGTCATATCTACAGGTTATAGAGAAGAGAGAGAGAGAGACCAGTCATATCTACAGGTTATAGAGAAGAGAGAGAGAGAGACCAGTCATATCTACAGGTTATAGAGAAGAGAGAGAGAGAGACCAGTCATATCTACAGGTTATAGAGAAGAGAGAGAGAGACCAGTCATATCTACAGGTTATAGAGAAGAAGAGAGGTTATAGAGAGAGACCAGTCATATCTACAGGTTATAGAGAAGAGAGAGAGAGAGAGACCAGTCCATATCCAGTCATATCTACAGGTTATAGAGAGAGAGAGAGAGAGACCAGATATCTAGAGAAGAGAGAGAGAGAGACCAGTCATATCTACAGGTTATAGAGAAGAGAGAGAGAGAGAGAGACCAGTCATATCTACAGGTTATAGAGAAGAGAGAGAGAGAGAGAGAGAGAGAGAGAGAGACCAGTCATATCTACAGGTTATAGAGAAGAGAGAGAGAGAGACCAGTCATATCTACAGGTTATAGAGAAGAGAGAGAGAGACCAGTCATATCTACAGGTTATAGAGAAGAGAGAGAGAGAGACCAGTCATATCTACAGGTTATAGAGAAGAGAGAGAGAGAGAGACCAGTCATTATAGAGAAGAGAGAGAGAGACTCATATCTAGGTTATAGAGAAGAGAGAGAGACCAGTCATATCTACAGGTTATAGAGAAGAGAGAGAGAGAGAGACCAGTCATATCTACAGGTTATAGAGAGAAGAGAGAGAGAGAGAGACCAGTCATATCTACAGGTTATAGAGAAGAGAGAGAGACCAGTCATATCTACAGGTTATAGAGAAGAGAGAGAGAGAGACCAGTCATATCTACAGGTTATAGAGAAGAGAGAGAGAGAGACCAGTCATATCTACAGGTTATAGAGAAGAGAGAGAGAGAGAGACCAGTCATATCCAGTCATATCTAGGTTATAGAGAAGAGAGAGAGAGAGACCAGTTATAGAGAAGAGAGAGAGAGAGACATATCTACAGGTTATAGAGAAGAGAGAGAGAGAGAGAGACCAGTCATATCTCACAGGTTATAGAGAAGAGAGAGAGAGACCAGTCATATCCAGTCATATCTACAGGTTATAGAGAAGAGAGAGAGAGAGACCAGTCATATCTACAGGTTATCTAGGTTATAGAAAGAGAGAGAGAGAGACCAGTCATATCTACAGGTTATAGAGAAGAGAGAGAGAGAGAGACCAGTCATATCTACAGGTTATAGAGAAGAGAGAGAGAGAGAGAGAGAGACCAGTCATATCTACAGGTTATAGAGAAGAGAGAGAGAGAGAGACCAGTCATATCTACAGGTTATAGAGAAGAGAGAGAGAGAGACCAGTCATATCTACAGGTTATAGAGAAGAGAGAGAGAGAGACCAGTCCTATCTACAGGTTATAGAGAAGAGAGAGAGAGAGAGAGAGAGAGACCAGTCCTATCTACAGGTTATAGAGAAGAGAGAGAGAGAGAGAGAGAGAGAGATATATATATATATACAGTTGAAGTCGGGAGTTTACATACACTTAGGTTGGAGTCATTAAAACTCGTTTTTCAACCACTCCACACATTTCTTGTTAACAAACTATAGTTTGGGCAAGTTGGTCAGGACATCTACTTTGTACATGACACAAGTCATTTTTCCAACAATTGTTTACAGACAGATTATTTCACTTATAATTCACTGTATCACAATTCCAGTGGGTCAGAAGTTTACATACACTAAGTTGACTGTGCCTTTAAACAGCTTGGAAAATTCCATAAAATGATGTCATGGCTTTAGAAGCTTCTGATAGGCTAATTGACATCATTTGAGTCAATTGGAGGTGTACATGTGGATGTACTTCAAGGCCTACCTTCAAACTCAGTGTCTCTTTGCTTGACATCATGGGAAAATCAAAAGAAATCAGCCAAGACCTCAGAAGAAACATTGTAGACCTCCACAAGTCTGGTTCATCCTTGGGAGCAATTTCCAAATGCCTGAAGATACCACATTCATGTGTACAAACAATAGTACGCAAGTATAAACACCATGGGACCACGCAGCCGTCACACCGCTCAGGAAGGAGACGCGTTCTGCCTTCTAGAGATGAACGTACTTTGGTGCAAAAAGTGCAAATCAATCCCAGAACAACAGCAAAGGACCTTGTGAAGATGCTGGAGGAAACAGGTACAAAAGTATCTATATCCACAGTGAAACGAGTCCTATATCGACATAACCTGAAAGGCCGCTCAGCAAGGAAGAAGCCACTGCTCCAAAACCACCATAAAAAAGCAAGACTACGGTTTGCAACTTCACATGCAGACAAAGATTGTACTTTTTGGAGAAATGTCCTCTGGTTTGATGAAACAAAAATAGAACTGTTTGGCCATAATGACCATCGTTATGTTTGGAGGAAAAAGCCGAAGAACACCATCCCAACCATGAAGCACGGGGGTGGCAGCATCATGTTGTGGGGGTGCTTTGCTGCAGGAGGGACTGGTGCACTTCACAAAATAGATGGCTTCATGAGTGAGGAAAATTATGTGGATATAATGTATTGAAGCAACATCTCAAGACATCAGTCCCCTTAAAGTTAAAGCTTGGTCGCAAATAGGTCTTCCAAATGGACATTGACCCCAAGCATTCTTCCAAAGTTGTGGCAAAATGGCTTAAGGACAACAAAGTCAAGGTATTGGAGTGGCCATCACAAAGCCCTGAAAATTTGTGGGCAGAACTGAAAAAGTGTGTGCGAGCAAGGAGGCCAACAAACCTGACTCAGTTACACCAGCTCTGTCAGGAGGAATGGGCCAAAATTCACCCAACTTATTGTGGAAGGCTACCCGTAACATTTGACCGAAGTTAAACAATTTCAAGGCAATGCTACCAAATACTAATTGAGTAAATGTAAACTTCTGACCCACTGGGAATGTGATGAAAGAAATAAAAGCTGAAATAAATCACTCTCTCTACTGTTATTCTGACATTTCACAATCTTCAAATAAAGTGGTGATCCTGACCTAAGAATTTTCACTAGGATTAAATGTCAAGAATTGTGATAAACTGAGTTTAAATGTATTTGGCTAAGGTGTATGTCAACTTCCAACTTCTACTGTATATATATTTTGATCCATTTTTCTTGTCATTTTCACATTGATTTTAAAGGTATAGTATATTGTAGTTTTACAGAAATAGGTTCATGACCTGTGTGATGTGTCAGGTAAAGGGGATGTGAGGATGAGTGTCTTTATTGGCATGAGGGGAAACCTGTTGACATGGCCAAAGCAAGTGAGATAAAACAATAAACAAAAAGTGAGAAACAACATCAACAAAATAAATATTAGAAATAAACAGTAAACACTGACAAAGGATTAAAACAGATGAAGTGTTATAGTATATATATTATATGACATATTATATTATATATTATATTATTATAGTATATATTATATATATATTATATTATTATAGTATATATTATATTAGGATAGGATAAAGTAATCCTTCTCACCCCCCCTTAAAAGATTTAGATGCACTATTCTATTGTAAAGTGGCTGTTCCACTGGATGTCATAAGGTGAAAGCACCAATTTGTAAGTCGCTCTGGATAAGAGCGTCTGCTAAATGACTTAAATGTAAATGTAAATGTCTCCATCTGTCTTCATGACCTCGTTACGACCTCATGCTACAGTATGATGTAAATGTAAATAGTATATATTATATTATATATTATATTATTATAGTATATATATTATATTATTAAATTATATATTATATTATATATTATATTATTATAATATTATATATTATATTATTATATATTATATTATTATATATTATATTATTATATTATATATTATATTATTAAATTATATATTATATTATATATTATATTATTATATTATATATTATATTATTAAATTATATATTATATTATATATTATATTATTATAATATATATTATATTATTATATATTATATTATTATATATTATATTATTATATTATATATTATATTATTATAGTATATATTATATTATATATTATATTATTATATGATATATTATATTATATATTATATTATTATAGTAGATATATATTCTCTATGTATAGCTATCAGTGGTATAGCAAAGTGCAAATAGTTATAGTACGAATAGTAGGGGAAGATAAATAGACAGATAAATATTGATGGTATTTATAATAGTGTTAGTTCTACACTGGTTGTCCTGTTCTCATGGCAACGTGTCACTGCACACTGGGATATTTTGCCTAACAGATATGGGAGTTTATCAATGTTTGATTTGTTTATAAAAGTCTTTGTGGGTTTGTGTCTCTAATATTGGTTATACATTTGGCAGGAGGTTAGGAAGTGCAGCTCAGTTTCCAACTCATTTTGTGGGCAGTGAGCAAATAGCCTGTCTTCTCTTGAGGACCAGGTCTGCCTTTCTCAATGTCAAGGCTCTGCTCACTGAGTCTGTACTCAGTCAAGGATTTTCTTCATTTTGGGTCTGTCACAGTAATCAGGTGTGTGTGTGTGTGTGTGTGTGTGTGTGTGTGTGTGTGTGTGTGTGTGTGTGTGTGTGTGTGTGATGTAGAGAATCCATGTGTGAAAGAAAAACAAAGAGGGAAAGCTTACCTGTCCGGGGAGAGGAGAGGTCTGTCTGGCCTTGTGTCTGTCTGGCCTTGTGTCTGGCCTAGTGTTTAGCCTTGTGTCTAGCCTTGCGTCTGGCCTTGTGTCTGGCCTAGTGTATAGCTTTGTGTCTAGCCTTGTGTCTGTCTGGCCTTGTGTCTGGCCTAGTGTCTGTTTTTCCTTGTGTCTGGCCTTGTGTCTGGCCTAGTGTCTGGCCTAGTGTCTGGTTGACCTTGTATCTGGCCTTGTGTCTAGCCTTGTGTGTGGCCTAGTGTCTGTTTGGCCTTGTGTCTGGCGTAGTGTCTGTTTAGCCTTGTGTTTGGCCTAGTGCCTTGCCTTGTGTCTGTCTGGTCTTGTGTCCATCTGGCCTTGTGTCGGGCATTGTGTCTGGCCTTGTGTCTGGCCATGTGTCTATCCTGCCTTGTGTCTGGCCTTGTGTCTCGCCTTGTGCCTGGCCTAGTGTCTGTTTAGCCTTTGTGTTTAACCTAGTGTCTTGCCTTGTATCTGGCTTTGTATCTGTCTGGCCTTGTTTCTAGCCTTGTGTCTGGCCTAGTGTGTAGCCTGTCTCTATCTTACTCTCTCCCGTCTCTACGTTCCCTCTCCCCTCTCCTCTCACTCCCACCCATTTCTCTCTCCCCTCTCTTCCTCTCTCCATGCCCTCTCCCTCCGTTATCTATGTAGACCCACAGCCCATCCTAGCCCAGTAGCTGCCAGAGCCCAATTTCACAAATTAGAATTGATTTGAAAAGGCTCACTGCGTAACAACCTGCTCATCTCCCTTCTCTTCCAGAGAGAGAGAGAGAGAGAGGGAGAGAAAGGGAGAAAGAAAGGAGAGAGAGAGAGAGAGAGAGAGAGAGAGAGAGAGAGGGAGAGAAAGGGAGAAAGAAAGAAGAGATAGAGAGAGAGAGAGAGAGAGAAAGGGAGAAAGAAAGAGAGAGAGAGAGAGAGAGAGAGAGAGAGGGAGAGAAAGGGAGAAAGAAAGAGAGAGAGAGAGAGAGAGAGAGAGAAGAGGAGAGAAGAGAGAGAGAGAGAGAGAGAGAGAGAGAGAGAGAGAGGAGAGAAGAGAAAGGGAGAAAGAAAGAGAGAGAGAGAGAGAGAGAAAGGGAGAAAGAAAGAGAGAGAGAGAGAGAGAGAGAGAGAGAGAGAGAGAGAGGGAGAGAAAGGGAGAAAGAAAGAAGAGGATAGAGACATTTTTATTTAGCTGTAACAGAAAAGTTAAACCCAATGCCCCTTCTTCATCCATTATATATAGAACCCTCCTGACACATACCTCTTTATACAACGGGTGGGTCTCATCCTGAATGCAGATGGGTTAAAACCGCATTTCAGTCAGTATCTATTCCACAAGTTGCCACCAGCTACATTTATGAAGTTAAAATGCCTACTTACTCTGTTCCTTGTGACTGCACAATCCACTGTCTCATCATCCCAGCCAGGCAATTTATACACTTAATCTCCACTATAAAAAGCATCTAGACATTTTCTCACATTTCTTTAAAGACCAACATTTAGTTTTCAACAGCAGAGATTTGCATAAACATTGCTGTCTGTCTCTCTGACATGTGCAACATTGTTTCAATGTTTCTAATTTGATCTCCAACTGTGAATATGTTAGTAACCCTTTGTATGAAAGTGATAATGCCCTCGGTTTCATCTCGGTCCGAACAATACATCCTCCAAACACCGACTTCTCGGGAATTAGCACTTAAATAGAACCCTCCTGACACCCCATACCTCTATAGAACCCTCCTGACACCCCATACCTCTATAGAACCCTCCTCATCCCATACCTCTATAGAACCTCCTGACACCCCATACCTCTATAGAACCCTCCTCATCCCATACCTCTATAGAACCCTCCTGACACCCCATACCTCTATAGAACCCTCCTCATCCCATACCTCTATAGAACCTCCTGACACCCCATACCTCTATAGAACCCTCCTCATCCCATACCTCTATAGAACCCTCCTGACACCCCATACCTCTTTAGAACCCTCCGGACACCCCATACCTCTATAGAACCCTTCTCATCCCATACCTCTTTAGAACCCTCCGGACACCCCATACCTCTATAGAACCCTCCTCATGCCATACCTTTATAGAACCCTCCTGACACCCCATACCAGGAGGGTTCTAAGAGAGAGAGGGGACACTGGTAAGATATCAAACATGAACTCTTCAGAAGGGCAATAACATCAATCACGTCACACACACCTTTCAACAGAACTTGTTTCCTTCCCAATGAAATAGAACACCTTTTCAATGAGCTTTAATCAGACGCAGTGAGATTGGTAAGACAGATCGATGATTTGTTCAGCCCTGGCTCTCCTACCTCCCTCTTTTTTATTCATTATAATATATAATATATATATATATATATATATATATATATTTCACCTTTATTTAACCAGATAGGGCAGTTGAGAACAAGTTTAATTTACAACTGCGACACAAACAGCATCAACACAGAGTTACACATGGAGTAAACAAGCGTACAGTCAATAACACACACAAAAAGAGAGTCTATATACAGTGTGTCTAAATGGCATGGGGAGGTGAGGCAATAAATAGGCCAATAGTAGCAAGTAATTACAATTTAGCAAATTAACAACTGGAGTGATAGATGTGCAGGTGATGTGCAAGTAGAAATACTGGTGTGCAAAAGAGCAGAAAAGTAATTAAAATGTCACGGCCGTCGTTGAAGGAAGACCAAGGTGCAGCGTGGTAAGCGTATATTTTATTTCGTTTTAAAAGGCGCCAACAAAACAACAAGCGAAAGAAACGACCGTGAAGCTTACAGGGCTAAGTGCCACTAACAAAGTTAACGACCCACCCTGAAAGGAGGGAAAAAGGGCTACCTAAGTATGATTCCCAATAAGAGACAGCGATAGACAGCTGTCCCTACCCAGCCAAAACATAGAAATGAAGAAACAAAACATAGAATGCCCACCCCACATCACACCCTGACCGAACCAAATAGAGAAATAAAACGTCTCTCTAAGGTCAGGGTGAGGACAGTATGGGGATGAGGTAGGCAGTTGGATGGGCTATTTACAGATATGTACAGCTGCAGCGATCGGTTAGCTGCTCAGATAGCAGATGTTTAAAGTTGGTGAGGGAAATAAAAGTCTCCAGTTTCAGCGATTTTTGCAATTCGTTCCAGTCATTGGTAGCAGAGACCTGGAAGGAAAGGTGGCCAAAGGAGGTGTTGGCTTTGGGGATGACCAGTGAGATATAGCTGCTGGAGCGCATGCTACGAGTGGGTGCTGCTATGGTGACCAGTGAGCTAAGATAAGGCGGAGCTACGAATATGTAGCGAGAGCCAGCCGATTAGAGCATACAGGTTGCAGTGGTGGGTGGGATATGGGGCTTTGGTGACAAAACGGATGGCACTGTGATACACTGCATCCAGTTTGCTGAGTAGAATGTTGGTGGCTATTTTGTGAAGTCAAGGATCGCCGAAGTCAAGGATCGGTAGGATAGTCAGTTTTACGAGGGTAAGTTTGACGACGTGAGTGAAGGAGGCTTTGTTGCGGAATAGGAAGCCGATTCTAGATTTAAATTTTGATTGGAGATGTTTAATATGAGTCTGTAAGGAGAGTTTACAGTCTAGCCAGACACCTAGGTATTTGTAGTTGTCCACATATTATAGGTCAGAACCGTCCAGAGTAGTGATGCTAGGCGGGCGGGCGGGTGCGGGCAGGGAAGCATGCATTTAGTTTTACTATCGTTTAAGAGCAGTCGGAGGCCACGGAAGGAGTGTTGTATGGCATTGAAGCTCATTTGGAGGTTTGTTAACACAGGGTCCAAAGAAGGGCCAGAAGTATACAGAATGGTGTCGTCTGCGTAGAGGTGGATCAGAGACTCACCAGCAGCAAGAGCGACATCATTGATGTATACAGAGAAAAGAGTCGGTCCAAGAATTGAACCCTGTGGTATCCCCATAGAGACTACCTGAGGTCCGTACAACATCTCCCCTTCCTCTCTCTCCTCTTTCTCCTCTGTCCCACCATCCCTCTCTCTCTTGCTCTCTGTCCCTCCCTTCCCCTCTCTCTCTCGCTCTCTGTCCCTCCCTCCCCCTCTCTCTCACCTCTCTGTCCCACCATCCCCCTCTCTCTCTCGCTCTCTGTCCCTCCCTCCCCCTCTCTCTCTCCTCTCTGTCCTTCCCTCTCTCTCTCCCCCTTTCTCCTCTGTCCCACCATCCCTCTCTCTCTCTCCTCTCTGTCCCCTTTCCTCTCTCTCCTCTCTGTCCTTCCCTCTCTCTCTCTCCTCTTTCTCCTTTGTCCCACCATCCCTCTCTCTCACCTCTCTGTCCCTCCCTCCCCATCTCTCTCTCGCTCTCTGTCCCTCCCTCCCCCTCTCTCACCTTTCTGTCCCACCATCCCCCTCTCTCTCTCCTCTCTGTCCTTCCCTCTCTCTCTCTCCTCTTTCTCCTCTGTCCCTCCCTTACCCTCTCTGTCTCATCTTCTATCTCTCCGATTGTCCCTCCCTCCCTCTCTCTCTCTCATCATCTCTCCTCTGTCCCTCCCTCTCTCTCTCCTCTCTCCACCCCTCCCTGTCTCTCTCCTGTCCCTCTCTCCCTCCTCTCTCTTGCTCTCTTTCTCTCTCTCTCTCTCCCCCATTCCTTTAACACCCCTCCCTCTCTCTCTCTCCTCTCTCCACCCCTCCCTGTCTCTCTCCTGTCCCTCCCTCTCTCTTGCTCTCTTTCTCTCTCTCTCTCCCCCATTCCTTTAACACCCCTCTCTCACTCTTTCTGCCTCGATATCTCTCTCCTAATACAACAGTGAGAGTTTTGAAATGTAATATTTATTGGTCCTGTTCTCTCTTCAGCCATCTGTTGGATTGTTCATATGTTTTATTTATTTTATTGTTTATTTAACCTTTATTTAACTAGGCAAGTCAATTAAGAACAAATACTTGTTTTTAATGGTGACCTACCATAAGGCAAAAGGCCTCCTGCGGGGACAGGGGCTGGGATAAAACATCTTTTAAATAAAAATATAGGACAAAACACACATCACGACAAGAGAGACACCACAAGACTACATAAAGAGAGACAACACAACACTACATAAAGAGAGACACCACAACACTACATAAAGAGAGACAACACAACACTACATAAAGAGAGACAACACAACACTACATAAAGAGAGACAACACAACACTACATAAAGAGAGACAACACAACACTACATAAAGAGAGACAACACAACACTACATAAAGAGAGACACCACAACACTACATAAAGAGAGACACCACAACACTACATAAAGAGAGACACCACAACACTACATAAAGAGAGACAACACAACACTACATAAAGAGAGACACCACAACACTACATAAAGAGAGACCTAAAGACAACAACACAGCATGGTAGCAACACAAATCAATCAAATCAATCAAAATCAAATGTATTTATATAGCCCTTCTTACATCAGCTGATATCTTTAAAGCGCTGTACAGAAACCCAGCCTAAAACCCCAAACAGCAAGCAATGCAGGAGTCATGTTGGACAGAACATGACAACAACATGGTAGCAGCATAGCATGGCAGCGCCACAACATGGCAACAACATGGTAGCAACACAACATGGCAACAACATGGTAGAAACACAACATGGCAACAACACGGTAGCAACACAACATGGTAGCAGAACAACATGGCAGCAACATGGTAGAAAAACAACATGGTAGCAGAACAACATGGCAGCAACATGGTAGAAACACAACATGACAACAACATGGTAGCAACACAGCATGGCAGCAACACAACATGGTAGCAGCACAACATGACAGCAACACAACATGGTAGCAACACAACATGGCAGCAACATGGTAGAAACACAACATGACAACAACATGGTAGCAACACAACATGGCAGCAACACAACATGGTAGCAACACAACATGCTAGCAGCACAACATGACAGCAACACAACATGGTAGCAGAACAACATGACAACAACATTGTAGCAACACAACATGGCAGCAATACAACATGGTAGCAACACAACATGGTAGCAGCACAACATGGCAGCAACACAACATGGCAGCAACACAACATGGCAGCAACACAAAATGGCAGCAACACAACATGGCAGCAACACAACATGGTAGCATCACAACATGGTAGCAACACAACATGGTAGCAACACAACATGGCAGCAACACAACATGGTAGCAACACAACATGGTAGCAGAACAACATGGTAGCAACACAACATGGTAGCAACACAACATGGTAGCAACACAACATGGCAGCAACACAACATGGTAGCAGCACAAAACAAAACTGTAGATGGCCAGTTTACAGAGGAGTATAGAGTGCAGTGATGTGTCCTATAAGGAGCATTGGTGGCAAATCTGATGGCCGAATGGTAAAGAACATCTAGCCGCTCGAGAGCACCCTGACCTGCCGATCTATAAATTATGTCTCCGTAATCTAGCATGAGTAGGATGGTCATCTGAATCAGGGTTAGTTTGGCAGCTGGGGTGAAAGAGGAGCGATTACGATAGAGGAAACCAAGTCTAGATTGAACTTTACCCTGCAGCTTTGATATGTGCTGAGAGAAGAGCAGTGTACCGTCTAGCCATACTCCCAAGTACTTGTATGAGGTGACTACCTCAAGCTCTGAACCCTCAGAGGTAGTAATCACACCGGTGGGGAGAGGGGCATTGTTCTTACCAAACCACATGACCTTTGTTTTGGAGGTGTTCAGAACAGGGTTAAGGGCAGAGAAAGCTTGTTGGATACTAAGAAAGCTTTGTTGTAGAGCATTTAACACAACATCTGAGAAGGGGCCAGCTGAGTATAAGACTGTATCATCTGCATATAAACGGATGAGAGAACTTCCTACTGCCTGAGGAAACACTTTGGCTGTATTCTCCAGGGGTTGGACAGATACGTCAGAAAAGTCTCCGAAAGCTCTTCTCCCTCTCTCTCTCTCTCTCTCTCTCTCTCTCTCTTCTCTCTCTTTCTCTCTCTCTCTATCTCTTTCTCTCTCTCTCTCTCTCTCTATCTCTTTCTCTATCTCTTTCTCTCTTTCTCTTTCTCGCTCTCTCTCTCTCTCTTTCTCACTTTCTCTCTCACTTTCTCACTTTCTATGGAGTGTGAAGGTTAAGGGGCTGCGTGATACCTGCTGTGAAAAGGCTTTAAACACTGTCAGGCAGCTGTCAATCACATGGACTACTTCCTGCAGTGCTGCTATTACCATGGTCACCCATTTTATTTATAGTGCTCTGGTCTGCTCTGGGCTGATAATAACTCCAGAGAGAGAGAGAGTTGTGAGTGTAATGTTTACTGCTATTTCACTTGCTTTGGCAATGTAAACACATGTTACCCATGCTAATAAAGCCCTTTGAATTTAAATAAATTAAGAGGGCAAGAGAGAGTGATGGGCAGGTAGGGAGTGAGGGAAGATGAGAGGAAGAGCAGACAGATAGAGGAGAGAGAGAGTGATGGGCAGGTAGGGAGTGAGGGAAGATGAGAGGAAGAGCAGACAGAGAGAGGAGAGAGAGAGAGATGGGCAGGTAGGGAGTGAGGGAAGATGAGAGGAAGAGCAGAAAGATAGAGGAGAGAGAGAGAGATGGGCAGGTAGGGAGTGAGGGAAGATGAGAGGAAGAGCAGACAGAGAGAGGAGAGAGAGAGAGAGATGGGCAGGTAGGGAGTGAGGGAAGATGAGAGGAAGAGCAGACAGATAGAGGAGAGAGAGAGATGGGCAGGTAGGGAGTGAGGGAAGATGAGAGGAAGAGCAGACAGAGAGAGGAGAGAGAGAGATGGGCAGGTAGGGAGTGAGGGAAGATGAGAGGAAGAGCAGACAGAGAGAGGAGAGAGAGAGAGATGGGCAGATAGGGAGTGAGGGAAGATGAGAGGAAGAGCAGACAGAGAGGAGAGAGAGATGGGCAGGTAGGGAGTGAGGGAAGATGAGAGAAAGAGCAGACAGATAGAGGAGAGAGAGAGATGGGCAGGTAGGGAGTGAGGGAAGATGATAGGAAGAGCAGACAGAGAGAGGAGAGAGAGAGAGATGGGCAGGTAGGGAGTGAGGGAAGATGAGAGGAAGAGCAGACAGATAGAGGAGAGAGACAGAGATGGGCAGGTAGGGGGTGAGGGGAGATGAGAGGAAGAGCAGACAGAGAGAGGAGAGAGAGAGATGGGCAGGTAGGGAGTGAGGGAAGATGAGAGGAAGAGCAGACAGATAGAGGAGAGAGAGAGAGATGGGCAGGTAGGGAGTGAGGGAAGATGAGAGGAAGAGCAGACAGAGAGAGGAGAGAGAGAGAGATGGGCAGGTAGGGAGTGAGGGAAGATGAGAGGAAGAGCAGACAGAGAGAGGAGAGAGAGAGAGAGTGATGGGGGAGTGAGGAGGTAGGGAGGAGAGTGAGGGAAGATGAGAGGAAGAGCAGACAGAGAGAGGAGAGAGAGAGAGATGGGCAGGTAGGGAGTGAGGGAAGATGAGAGGAAGAGCAGACAGAGGGAGGAGAGAGAGAGATGGGCAGGTAGGGAGTGAGGGAAGATGAGAGGAAGAGAAGACAGAGAGAGAGAGAGAGTGATGGGCAGGTAGGGAGTGAGGGAAGATGAGAGGAAGAGCAGACAGAGAGAGGAGAGAGAGAGATGGGCAGGTAGGGAGTGAGGGAAGATGAGAGGAAGAGCAGACAGAGGGAGGAGAGAGAGAGATGGGCAGGTAGGGAGTGAGGGAAGATGAGAGGAAGAGCAGACAGAGAGAGGAGAGAGAGAGATGGGCAGGTAGGGAGTGAGGGAAGATGAGAGGAAGAGCAGACAGAGAGAGGAGAGAGAGAGATGGGCAGGTAGGGAGTGAGGGAAGATGAGAGGAAGAGCAGACAGAGAGAGGAGAGAGAGAGTGATGGGCAGGTAGGGAGTGAGGGAAGATGAGAGGAAGAGAAGACAGAGAGAGGAGAGAGAGAGATGGGCAGGTAGGGAGTGAGGGAAGATGAGAGGAAGAGCAGACAGAGAGAGGAGAGAGAGAGAGATGGGCAGGTAGGGAGTGAGGGAAGATGAGAGGAAGAGCAGACAGAGAGAGGAGAGAGAGATGGGCAGGTAGGGAGTGAGTGAAGATGAGAGGAAGAGCAGACAGAGAGAGGAGAGAGAGAGTGATGGGCAGGTAGGGAGTGAGGGAAGATGAGAGGAAGAGCAGACAGAGGGAGGAGAGAGAGATGGGCAGGTAGGGAGTGAGGGAAGATGAGAGGAAGAGCAGACAGAGAGAGGAGAGAGAGTACTTAGAGTTCAGAAATACGAGTACACGCAAACCATCCAGAATAGCATTCATCTGACACAGCTGTTGGTTCAGACCATCCAGTATAGCATTCATCTGACACGGCTGTTGGTTCAGACCATCCAATATATCATTCATCTGAGACAGCTGTTGGTTCAGACCATCCAATATAGCATTCATCTGACACGGCTGTGTCCTTTGGTTTAGAATGCTAGGTAGGTCAGTTTTCATCTCCTTCTCCAGCTCCTGATATTTCCAGATGCAGGTTTGGATTTGGATTTATTATGGATCCCCATTAGTTCCTGCCAAGGCAGCAGCTACTCTTCCTGGGGTTTATTATGGATCCCCATTAGTTCCTGCCAAGGCAGCAGCTACTCTTCCTGGGGTTTATTATGGATCCCCATTAGTTCCTGCCAAGGCAGCAGCTACTCTTCCTGGGGTTTATTATAGATCCCCATTAGTTCCTGCCAAGGCAGCAGCTACTCTTCCTGGGGTTTATTATGGATCCCCATTAGTTCCTGCCAAGGCAGCAGCTCCTCTTGCTGGGGTTTATTATAGATCCCCATTAGTTCCTGCCAAGGCAGCAGCTACTCTTCCTGGGGTTTATTATGGATCCCCATTAGTTCCTGCCAAGACAGCAGCTCCTCTTCCTGGGGTTTATTATGGATCCCCATTAGTTCCTGCCAAGGCAGCAGCTACTCTTCCTGGGGTTTATTATGGATCCCCATTAGTTCCTGCCAAGGCAGCAGCTACTCTTCCTGGGGTTTATTATGGATCCCCATTAGTTCCTGCCAAGGCAGCAGCTACTCTTCCTGGGGTTTATTATGGATCCCCATTAGTTCCTGCCAAGGCAGCAGCTAAGGGACAGAGGGAGAGAGAGAGGGACAGAGGGAGAGAGAGGGACAGAGGGGGAGAGAGGGACAGAGGGAGAGAGAGAGGGACAGAGGGAGAGAGAGAGGACAGAGGGAGAGAGAGGGACAGAGGGAGAGAGAGGGACAGAGGGAGAGAGAGGGACAGAGGGAGAGAGAGGGACAGAGGGAGAGGTAGATTGAGAAACGATAGAGAGATGGGGGGTGGCTTGAGCAAGGATAGGGAGAGAGAGGAGTGGAGGGAGAGGTAGCTTGAGAAATGATAGAGAGGGGGAGAGGTGGCTTGAGAAATGATAGAGAGGGGGAGAGGTGGCTTGAGCACGGATAGGGGAGGGGGAGAGGGGGAAGAGGTGGCTTGAGCACGGATAGGGAGAGAGAGGGGTAGAGGGAGAGGTGGCTTGAGCACGGATAGGGAGAGAGAGGAGTAGAGGGAGAGGTGGCTTGAGCACGGATAGGGAGAGAGATGGGTAGAGGGAGAGGTGGCTTGAGCACGGATAGGGAGAGAGAGGGGTAGAGGGAGAGGTGGCTTGAGCACGGATAGGGAGAGAGAGGAGTAGAGGGAGAGGTGGCTTGAGCACGGATAGGGAGAGAGAGGAGTAGAGGGAGAGGTGGCTTGAGCACGGATAGGGAGAGAGAGGGGTAGAGGGAGAGGTGGCTTGAGCACGGATAGGGAGAGAGAGGGGTAGAGGGAGAGGTAGCTTGAGAAATGATAGAGAGGGGGGGAGAGGGGGGAAGAGGTGGCTTGAGCACGGATAGGGAGAGAGGGGGATAAGAGGAGGACAGGGAAAGGAAGGGATAGGGAGAGGGACAGAAGAGAGAGACAGCAGTAGAGAAAGTCAGAGAACAGTGTCGTCACTCGTCCCTCATCCTCATCCGAGCCGGCTGCCACCTGCATGTTCTCATCCCCTGTCTTCTGTACGTCTGCAGAGAGGATGGCTGCTGCTCCCCGGGGCCCTACAACCTGCCCTGTTCCTTTGTGATACCTGGTATCTGTCCTGTGTCTGTGTGATACCTGGTATCTGTCCTGTGTCTGTGTGATACCTGGTATCTGTTCTGTGTGTGTGTGTGTGTGTGTGTGTGTGTGTGTGTGTGTGTGTGTGTGTGTGTGTGTGTGTGTGTGTGTGTGTGTGTGTGTGTGTGTGTGTGTGTGTGTGTGTAATACCTGGTATTATACCGTTTTTTGTCAGAGGGAGATGTAGTATTGGGGGTTGAAGTATTGAGAGTAATTGGTGTTATAGTGGAGCGTAATGTATATCAGACCAAAGGACTCAGCCTCTCATGGTCTGAGTCCTTTAGGTGCCTTTTGATCAATTCCAAGTGGACTGTCATGTACCTTTTACTGAGGAGTGGTTTCCGTCTGGCCACTCTACCATAAAGGCCTGATTGGTGGAGTGCTGCAGAGATGGTTGTCCTTCTGGAAGGTTCTCCCATCTCCGTCGAGGAACTCTGGAGCTCTGTCAAAGTGACCATCGGGTTCTTTGTCACCTCCCTGACCAAGGCCCTTCTCTCCTGATTGCTCAGTTTGGCCGGGCGACCAGTTCTAGGAAGAGTCTTGGTGGTTCCAAACTTCTTCCATTTAAGAATGATGGAGGCCACTGTGTTTTTGGGGACCTTCAATGCTGCAGACATTTTTTGGTACCCTTCCCCAGATCTGTGCCTCGATACAATCCTGTCTAGGAGCTTCATGCAAATACTTATTTTCCACCATAATTTGCAAATAAATTCATTAAAAATCCTACAATGTGATTTTCTATTTTTTTTTCTCATTTTGTCTGTCATAGTTGAAGTGTACCTATGATGAAAATTACAGGCCTCTCTCATCTTTTTAAGTGGGAGAACTTGCACAATTGGTGGCTGACTAAATACTTTTTTGCCCCACTGTATATCACTGTCAGTGTGGTTAAGGTTAAGGTTAGGGTATGGGTTAGGGGTTAGGGTTAGGGTATGGGTTAGGGTTAGGGTTAGGGTATGGGTTAATTGATGTAGCAAAGAGAGGTGGATCATGTTGAGCTACATTTATAAGCTGTGTAGTACTGAGAGCGGTTGGATCTACGGGCATGGAGAGTGGTGTCCTGATCGGCAGCAGTGGGAGCTCCCGGCAGGCTGTTACGTACGTGGCTCAGCTTCGAGGGTGACAGACTGACAGGTCCACATTAGGGAGAGGATTCTTGGATACTCCGTCTTGTCAATCATCCACAGCCTGACAGTCTGACAGCTCCAAACAGTACCAGCCAGCCTTGAATGACAGACAGACAGACAGACAGACAGACAGACAGACAGACAGACAGACAGACAGACAGACAGACAGACAGACAGACAGACAGACAGACAGACAGACAGACAGACACTGGGTACATTCCAGTACTCATTCATGTTCCTATTTTCTCTCTCTCTCTCTCTCTCTCTCTCTCTCTCTCTCTCTCTCTCTCTCCCTCTCCTCTCTCTCTCTCTCTCTCTCTCTCTCTCTCTCTCTCTCTCTCTCTCTCTCTCTCTCTCTCTCTCTCTCTCCCTCAAATCATTTTTGTTAGAACCAGTTTCTGAGGAAGGTCTCTCATCCATGGCCGAAGCACGTGATCCTGCGTGGTGCTAGATCATGTGGAGAGAACAAATCCCCTTTCTGTAACGGAGGTCTCCTCTCCTCTCTTCAGAACACCAGCCATTGATTCACGTGACAAGCCAGTCGGCCAAGTTCAGAACGCCCGGCTCACACCAATACCATTCCATTAAGTTGAACCTGCTGATGCATAGAATGATCCTCAGTGGAGACGGAGGACATTATGAGACTGGCCGACTGAAACAAAGAGACGAGAAAATCAAAAGAGCTTTTCTACGTGTTCCTCCTCAGTACAAGGTAGACTACTGACTCCTCAGTGTAATGTAGACTACTTCCTCCTCAGTACAATGTAGACCACTTCCTCCTCAGTACAATGTAGACCACTTCCTCCTCAGTACAATGTAGACTACTTCCTCCTCAGTACAATGTAGACCACTTCCTCCTCAGTACAATGTAGACCACTTCCTCCTCAGTACAATGTAGACTACTTCCTCCTCAGTACAATGTAGACCACTTCCTCCTCAGTACAATGTAGACTACTGACTCAGTACGATGCAGACTACTGACTCCTCAGTACAATGTAGACTACTGACTCCTCAGTACAATGTAGACTACTTCCTCCTCAGTACAATGTAGACTACTGACTCCTCAGTGTAATGTAGACTACTTCCTCCTCAGTACAATGTAGGCTACTGACTCAGTACGATGCAGACTACTGACTCCTCAGTGTAATGTAGACTACTGACTCAGTACGATGTAGACCACTTCCTCCTCAGTACAATGTAGACTACTTCCTCCTCAGTACAATGTAGACCACTTCCTCCTCAGTACAATGTAGACCACTTCCTCCTCAGTACAATGTAGACTTCTGACTCAGTACGATGCAGACTACTGACTCCTCAGCGTAATATAGACTACTGACTCAGTACGATGCAGACTACTGACTCCTCAGTACAATGTAGACTACTGACTCCTCAGTACAATGTAGACTACTTCCTCCTCAGTACAATGTAGACCACTTCCTCCTCAGTACAATGTAGACTACTGACTCAGTACGATGCAGACTACTGACTCCTCAGCGTAAATAGACTACTGACTCAGTACGATGCAGACTACTGACTCCTCAGTACAATGTAGACTACTGACTCCTCAGAACAATGTAGACTACTTCCTCCTCAGTACAATGTAGACCACTTCCTCCTCAGTACAATGTAGACTACTTCCTCCTCAGTACAATGTAGACTACTGACTCCTCAGTGTAATATAGACTACTGACTCAGTACGATGCAGACTACTGACTCCTCAGCGTAATGTAGACTACTGACTCCTCAGTGTAATGTAGACTACTGACTCCTCAGTGTAATATAGACTACTGACTCCTCAGTGTAATATAGACTACTGACTCCTCAGTGTAATGCAGACTACTGACTCCTCAGTGTAATATAGACTACTGACTCCTCAGCGTAATATAGACTACTGACCTCCTCAGTGTAATATAGACTACTGACTCCTCAGTGTAATATAGACTACTGACTCCTCAGCGTAATGTAGACTACTGACTCCTCAGTGTAATATAGACTACTGACTCCTCAGTGTAATATAGACTACTGACTCCTCAGTGTAATGTAGACTACTGACTCCTCAGTGTAATGTAGACTACTGACTCCTCAGTGTGATATAGACTACTGACTCCTCAGTGTAATATAGACTACTGACTCCTCAGTGTAATGTAGACTACTGACTCAGTACGATGCAGACTACTGACTCCTCAGTGTAATATAGACTACTGACTCAGTACGATGCAGACTACTGACTCCTCAGTGTAATGTAGACTACTGACTCCTCAGCGTAATATAGACTACTGACTCCTCAGTGTAATGTAGACTACTGACTCCTCAGTACAATGCCCTCGCTTCATACTCGTCGCCAAACCCACTGGCTACAGGTTATTTACAAGTCTCTGCTAGGTAAAGCCCCGCCTTATCTCAGCTCACTGGTCACCATAGCAACACCCACTCGTAGCACGTACTCCAGCAGGTATATCTCACTGGTCATCCCCAAAGCCAATTCCTTCTTTGGCCGCCTTTCCTTCTAGTTCTCTGTTGCTAATGACTGGAACGAACTGCAAAAAATCTCTGAAGCTGGAGACTCATATCTCCCTCACTAGCTTTAAGCACCAGCTGTCAGAGCAGCTCACAGATTACTGCACCTGTACTTAGCCCATCTGTAAATAGCCCATCCAATCTACCTCATCCCCATACTGTATTTATTTATTTATCTTGCTCCTTTGCACCCCAGTATCTCTACTTGCACATTCATCTTCTGCACATTCCAGTATTTAATTGCTATATTGTAATTACTTCACCACCATGGCCTATTTATTGCCTGAACTCCCTTATCTTACCTCATTTGCACTCACTGTATGTTTTGTTTTATTTTGTTCTACTGTATTATTGACTGTATGTTTTGTTCATTCCATGTGTAACTCTGTGTTGTTGTCTGTGTCACACTGCTTTGCTTTATCTTGGCCAGTTCGCAGTTGTAAATGAGAACATGTTCTCAACTAGCCTACCTGGTTAAATAAAGGTGTTCTCAACTAGTCTACCTGGTTAAATAAAGGTGTTCTCAACTGGCCTACCTGGTTAAATAAAGGTGTTCTCAACTGGCCTACCTGGTTAAATAAAGGTGTTCTCAACTAGCCTACCTGGTTAAATAAAGGTGTTCTCAACTGGCCTACCTGGTTAAATAAAGGTGAAATTCTCCTCCAGCAGTCTGATCCTCTCCTCCGTCCCCCTCAACCTCTCCTCCGTCCCCCTCACCCTCTCCTCCGTCCCCCTCATCCTCTCCTCCACCAGCAGTCTGATCCTCTCCTCCGTCCCCCTCACCCTCTCCTCCTCCAGCAGTCTGATCCTCTCCTCCGTCCCCCTCACCCTCTCCTCCGTCCCCCTCACCCTCTCCTCCTCCAGCAGTCTGATCCTCTCCTCCGTCCCCCTCACCCTCTCCTCCGTCCCCCTCACCCTCTCCTCCTCCAGCAGTCTGATCCTCTCCTCCGTCCCCCTCACCCTCTCCTCCGTCCCCCTCACCCTCTCCTCCTCCAGAAATCTGAACCTCTCCTCTGTCCCCCTCACCCTCTCCTCCTCCAGCAGTCTGATCCTCTCCTCCGTCCCCTCACCCTCTCCTCCTCCAGCAGTCTGATCCTCTCCTCCGTCCCCCTCCCCTCTCCTCCTCCAGAAATCTGAACCTCTCCTCCGTCCCCTCACCCTCTCCTCCTCCAGAAATCTGAACCTCTCCTCCGTCCCCCACCCTCTCCTCCGTCCCCTCACCCTCTCCTCCTCCAGAAATCTGAACCTCTCCTCCGTCCCCTCACCCTCTCCCTCCATCCCCCTCACCCTCTCTCCTCCAGAAATCTGAACCTCCCTCCGTCCCCTCACCCTCTCCTCCGTCCCCCTCACCCTCTCCTCCTCCAGAAATCTGAACCTCTCCTCCGTCCCCCTCACCCTCTCCTCCATCCCCCTCACCCTCTCCTCCTCCAGCAGTCTGATCCTCTCCTCCGTCCCCCTCACCCTCTCCTCCGTCCCCCTCACCCTCTCCTCCTCCAGCAGTCCGATTGCTCGTCTGTGGGTTTGTTTAACTTCTTCTACATTCATTCCACATTTCCTTGCTTCGGGGCCTGAGCTACAGGCAGTTAGATTTGGGTATGTCATTTTAGCAGGACATTGAAAAAAAAGGGGCGCATCCTTAAGAGGTTATTAATTGTAGCTTCAGATTAAACAGGACAAAAGAAATCCCTTACAAGTTCCAGGTTGGATGGTGTTTTCAGGTTTCTGTTGTTTGTTCTCCAGATATTTTGATGTATAGCTTGGAAATAAGAATCTTTGGTAGTAGGAATCCTTCCAGGTAAATTTGTCCAAAATCATGTTGTAGGTTTGGAGTTTTGATTTGGAGTGAAAGTTACATTGTAGAGGGTAGTATGTTGTAAAAATCCAAATTTATCGAACTCTAAATCTATCTTTTTGTAAAAACAAAAATGCAGGAGCTCATCTGCTTGTCTGTTCTCTCAATTCAATTCAATTCAAGGGGCTTTATTGGCATGGGAAACATGTGTTAACATTGCCAAAGCAAGTGAGGTAGATAATATTCAAAAGTGAAATAAACAATAGAAATTAACAGTAAACAGAGAGAGAGAGAGAGAGAGAGAGAGAGAGAGAGAGAGAGAGAGAGAGAGAGAGGGGTAAAGTGAGTGGCTGCTGTCTAATGTAGTAAAGACAGGCAAGTAAGAGGAAGAAAGCACATTATTTGCAGTGGTGTAGATTTCCTCTGTGTGACCATGTGAGTTTCCTGCCTGACTGTAGAGTGTTTGGTCTGTTTGTCTGTAGACTGGAACCTGTCTGGGACTAGGCCCTGAAGCTGTCTGGGACTAGGCCCTGAACCTGTCTGGGACTAGGCCCTGAACCTGTCTGGGACTAGGCCCTGAAGCTGTCTGGGACTAGGCCCTGAACCTGTCTGGGACTAGGCCCTGAACCTGTCTGGGACTAGGCCCTGAACCTGTCTGGGACTAGGCCCTGAACCTGTCTGGGACTAGGCAGGGTTAACGTAAAGCACTTTGTGACAACTGTTTTGTTAAATGCTCTATGTAAATACATTTTTGATTGATTAGTCGGTTGGCTGATCGGTTAGTTGACTGATTAATCGATCGACCTGCTCGACTGACTGATGGACAGACTGATCAACTGACACTCATCCCCCTTCCTCCTCTACAGGTATGTCCATGCCCTCTACCTGGGCGCCCAGAGCAGTTGGCACGGCAACCGCGGTCACTTCCACTGGAGGTTGATGTGTGAGTGTGCTGACATCACCATGCTGAGGCTGCTGGAGGCCTTCCTGAAGAGCGCTCCTCAGCTGGTGCTACAACTCAGCATCATGATACATGCCAACCACGTCCTGCCACTACAGGGTGAGTAGGCATCTGTGTGTGCAGGAGGGGGATGTGTGAAATGTGTGTGGCTGGCTGGCTAGCTCTCCTGGGGCTATGTGGGGTGTGTTTGTGTTTGTGAACAGAGCCCCAGGACCAGCTTGCTTAGGGGACTCTTCTCCAGGTTCATCTCTCTGTAGGTGATGGCTTTGTTATGGAAGGTTTGGAAATCGCTTCCTCTCTCTCTCTCTCTCTCTCTCTCTCTCTCTCTCTCTCTCTCTCTGCTTCTTGTTTATTTCAAGAGAGAGAGAGAGTTAACAGTCTATGACTAGGGTGGCTGGAGTCTTTGACAATGTTTAGGGCCGCCTCCCGGGTGGCGCAGCGGTTAAGGGCGCTGTGCCACCAGAGACGCTGGGTTCGCGCCCAGGCTCTGTCGGGAACCGGCCGCGACCGGGAGGTCCGTGGGGCGAAGCACAATTGGCCTAGCGTAGTCTGGGTTAGGAAGGGTTTGGCCGGTAGGGATATCCTTGTCTCATCGCGCACCAGCAACTCCTGTGGCAGGCCGGGCGCAGTGCGCGCTAACCAAGGTTGCCACCTTGGTGTTTCCTCCGACACATTGGTGCGGCTGGCTTCCGGGTTGGATGCGCGCTGTGTTAAGAAGCAGTGTGGCTTGGTTGGGTTGTGTATCGGAGGACTCTCTCCTGAGCCCGTACGGGAGCTGTAGCGATGAGACAAGATAGTAGCTACTAACAATTGGATACCATGAAATTGGGGAGAAAAAGGGGGTAAAACATATTTTTTTAAGGGCCTTCCTCTGACACCGCCTGGTATCGAGGTCCTGGATGGTAGG